>NW_021285687.1:0-1571 GCF_002162155.2 Triticum dicoccoides
ACGTGATGTACCATCCTTTTTCGGCACTAGAATAATAGGAACAACACAAGGACTAAGGGATTCGCGTATATAACCTTTGTCGAGAAGCTCTTGTACTTGACGCATAATCTCCTTCGTCTCCTCTGGATTGGTACGGTATGGTGCACGGTTTGGCAGTGAAGCACCGGGAATTAAGTCAATCTGATGCTCAATCCCTCAAATAGGCGGTAATCCCGGTGGCACGTCTTGTGGAAAAACGTCAGCGAACTCCTGCAAAATGTTAGTGACAGCAGGAGGCAAAGAGGAAGGCACGTCCTCGAATGAAAATAATGCCTCTTTGCACACAAAAGCATAGCAAACAGATTTGCTGAAATCTAGCTCATCAATATCAGATTTGGTGGCAAATAAACATGCACTTTTCAATTTAATTTCAGAAGCAACACTAGATGGTTTATTATTAGGCTTCATTTGTTGCTCAAATTCATTTGCCACAATCTGATTTTCACTCTTATTCTTCTCCTGTTGTGCTTTATTAGCTCTATTAATATCATCTTTCAAAATGGAATCAGGAGTCATAGGAAGCAAAGTAATATTTTTATCCTTATGAACAAGAGTATAGTGATTGTTTCTACCATGGTGTACAGAATTTTTATCAAATTGCCATGGTCTACCAAGTAATAAGGAACATGCTTGCATAGGTACCACATCACAATCAACATAATCAGCATATGTAGAGATACTAAAATGCACACGAATAGTACGTGTTACCTTAACCTTGCCGCTGTTGTTGAACCATTGGATGTAGTAAGGATGTGGATGTGGTCTTGTGGTGAGAGAAAGCTTCTCCACCATCTCCATGCTAGCCAAGTTGTTGCAGCTCCCTCCGTCTATTATGACGCGCACAGAACGTTCCTTCACAACTCCCTTGGTATGGAACAAATTGTGCCTCTGATTTTGCTCAGCTTGTGTGACCTGCACACTCAAAACACGTTGAGCAACTAAACATTCATACCTGTCAGCGTCTTCAGGAGCCATGTATTGCGTCTCATGATCAGAATCATCTCCACCATGTTCTTCACGTGTAATAAGAGCCAATGTCTCCTCATCATAGTCACTACGGACTCATATCCACCATCCGCGGTAGCAATCATCACACGCGGAGATTTGCATTCCCTCGCATAATGACCTCCTCCCTTACAACGAGGACAAATAATATCACTTGTGTGCCCTGTTGATGCCATGGAAGAAGAAGAACGCTGTGCAGGCCCCGCAGGTGCGCTCTTGGCAGATAATGGTGGTTGTGCCTGTTTTCTTGTATCACGGCTGGAGGTGGCACCGGATGGAGGTGCTGGTGCAGTTGAAGTAGAAGATGCACGTGGTGTCCATGATGAAGGTCGGCCTGCAGAAAAGTTAGTTCGCCCCAATGCTTGTCGATCCTGCACTTCACGTTCAGCTTTACAAGCAAGATGGAATAAACGAGTGATATTAGTATACTCCTTATAGTCTAGAATGGTCTGAATCTCTCTATTTAATCCACCCAGAAAACGTGCAAGCATAGCTTCATTCTCCTCAACAATACCACATCTAATCAT
>NW_021285688.1:0-1221 GCF_002162155.2 Triticum dicoccoides
GTTGCTTCTGAAATTAAATTGAAAAGTGCATGTTTATTTGCCACCAAATCTGATATTGATGAGCTAGATTTCAGCAAATCTGTTTGCTATGCTTTTGTGTGCAAAGAGGCATTATTTTCATTCGAGGACGTGCCTTCCTCTTTGCCTCCTGCTGTCACTAACATTTTGCAGGAGTTCGCTGACGTCTTTCCACAAGACGTGCCACCGGGATTACCGCCTATTCGAGGGATTGAGCATCAGATTGACTTAATTCCCGGTGCTTCACTGCCAAACCGTGCACCATACCGTACCAATCCAGAGGAGACGAAGGAGATTATGCGCCAAGTACAAGAGCTTCTCGACAAAGGTTATATACGCGAATCCCTTAGTCCTTGTGCTGTTCCTATTATTCTAGTGCCGAAAAAGGATGGTACATCACGTATGTGTGTTGATTGTAGAGGCATTAATAATATTACTATTCGTTATCGTCATCCAATTCCTAGGCTAGATGATATGCTTGATGAATTGAGTGGCTCTACAATATTCTCCAAAGTTGATTTGCGTAGTGGCTACCATCAAATTCGTATGAAATTGGGAGATGAATGGAAAACAGCATTTAAAACTAAGTTTGGATTATATGAGTGGTTAGTCATGCCTTTTGGGTTAACTAATGCACCCAGTACTTTCATGAGATTAATGAACGAAGTTTTACGTGCTTTCATTGGACGATTTGTGGTAGTTTACTTTGATGACATACTGATTTATAGCAGATCTTTGGAAGAACATTTGGAACATTTATGTGCTGTTTTTATTGCTCTACGTGATGCACATTTGTTTGGTAACCTTGGGAAGTGCACCTTTTGCACCGACCGAGTATCTTTTCTTGGCTATGTTGTTACTCCACAGGGAATTGAAGTTGACAAAGCCAAGATTGAAGCTATTGAGAGTTGGCCGCAGCCCAAAACGGTCACACAAGTGAGGAGTTTTCTTGGCCTCGCTGGATTCTATAGGCGTTTTGTGAGAGATTTCAGCACCATTGCTGCACCTCTCAACGAGCTTACAAAGAAGGATGTGCCTTTTGTTTGGGGTACCGCACAGGAAGAAGCCTTCACGGTATTGAAAGATAAGTTGACACATGCTCCTTTACTCCAACTTCCTGATTTTAATAAGACTTTTGAGCTTGAATGTGATGCTAGTGGAATTGGATTAGGAGGTGTGTTATTACAAGATGGCAAACCTGTT
>NW_021285689.1:0-4035 GCF_002162155.2 Triticum dicoccoides
CTAGTAGTTTTGGCCAATTCTGGCCCTTTTCGTGGACAATTACTCACTGTTTTGGGGCCCCGGAATGATTTCCACGATTAACGAACCCCCGGGTGCGCTTACGTGTCGGTTATGAACACTCACAGTTTTGGCCAATTCTAACGCGTTTTGTGGACTTTTAGTCACCGTTTTCTGGTCCTGAAGTGATTTCCATAGTTGTTGAACCCCAAGGCGCACTTACGTGTTAGTCATCAACACTCACAGTTTTGGCTGATTCTGGCCTGTTTCATGGACTATTACTCACTATTTTGGGGCCCCGGAGTGATTTCCATGGTTAACGAACCGCAGGGTGCATTTACGTGTCGGTCATCAACACTCGCAGTTTCGGCCGGTTCTGGCCCGTTTCTTGGACTATTACTCTGTTTTTGGGTCCAAGCGTGATTTCCATGATTTACGAACCTCGTGGTGCGTTTACGTGTCGGTCAATGACACTCACAATTTGGCCAATTTCTGGTCCGTTTTTTGTACTATTACTCACCGTTTTGGCGTCCCAGAGCAATTTCCATGATTTACAATCCCCGGGGTGCGTTTGCGTCTCTGTCGCCAACACTCACAGTTTTGGCCAATTCTGACGCGATTCGTGGACAATTACTCATCATTTAGGGGTCCCGAAGCGATTCCATAGTGGTTGAACCCTAAGGTCCGTTTACGTGTCGGTCATCAACACTCACAGTTTTGGCCTATTCTGTACCGTTTCATGGACTATTACTCACCATTTTGGGGCCCCGAAGTGATTTCCACGGTTGTTTGACCCCATGGTGTGCTTACGTGTCGATCATCAACAAGTGCACTTTGGGCCTATTTTGGCCCATTTCTTGCAATATTACTTACTTTTGGGGTCTCGGAGTGATTTCCACGATTGACGAACTCCGTGGTGCGTTTTCGTGTCGGTCATAAACACTCACAATTTTGGCCAATTCTTGTCCGTTTTGTGCACTATTACTCACCGTTTGGGCGTCCTAGAGCGAGTTCCACGATTGACAATCCCCGGAGTGCGTTTGCGTGTCTGTCGTCAACACTCACAGTTTTGGCCAATTCTGACGCGAATCGTGGGCTATTACTCACCATTTAGGGTCCCAAAGCGATTTCCCTAGTTGTTGAACCCCAAGTTGCGTTTAGGTGTCGGTCATCAACACTCACTGTTTTGGGGCCCCGGTGTGATTTCCACGATTAACGAACCGCGGGGTGCCTTTACATGTCGGTCATCAATACTAGTAGTTTTGGCCAATTCTGGCCCTTTTCGTGGACAATTACTCACTGTTTTGGGGCCCCGGAATGATTTCCACGATTAACGAACCCCCGGGTGCGCTTACGTGTCGGTTATGAACACTCACAGTTTTGGCCAATTCTAACGCGTTTTGTGGACTTTTAGTCACCGTTTTCTGGTCCTGAAGTGATTTCCATAGTTGTTGAACCCCAAGGCGCACTTACGTGTTAGTCATCAACACTCACAGTTTTGGCTGATTCTGGCCTGTTTCATGGACTATTACTCACTATTTTGGGGCCCCGGAGTGATTTCCATGGTTAACGAACCGCAGGGTGCATTTACGTGTCGGTCATCAACACTCGCAGTTTTGGCCGGTTCTGGCCCGTTTCTTGGACTATTACTCTGTTTTTGGGTCCAAGCGTGATTTCCACGATTTACGAACCTCGTGGTGCGTTTACGTGTCGGTCAATGACACTCACAATTTTGGCCAATTTCTGGTCCGTTTTTTGTACTATTACTCACCGTTTTGGCGTCCCAGAGCGATTTCCACGATTTACAATCCCCGGGGTGCGTTTGCGTCTCTGTCGCCAACACTCACAGTTTTGGCCAATTCTGACGCGATTCGTGGACAATTACTCATCATTTAGGGGTCCCGAAGCGATTCCATAGTGGTTGAACCCTAAGGTCCGTTTATGTGTCGGTCATCAACACTCACAGTTTTGGCCTATTCTGTACCGTTTCATGGACTATTACTCACCATTTTGGGGCCCCGAAGTGATTTCCACGGTTGTTTGACCCCATGGTGCGCTTACGTGTCGATCATCAACAAGTGCACTTTGGGCCTATTTTGGCCCATTTCTTGCATTATTACTTACTTTTGGGGTCTCAGAGTGATTTCCACGATTGACGAACTCCGGGGTGCGTTTACATGTCGGTCATAAACACTCACAATTTTGGCCAATTCTTGTCCGTTTTGTGCACTATTACTCACCGTTAGGGCGTCCCAGAGCGAGTTCCACGATTGACAATCCCCGGAGTGCGTTTGCATGTCTGTCGTTAACACTCACAGTTTTGGCCAATTCAGACGTGATTCGTGGGCTATTACTCACCATTTAGGGTCCCAAAGCGATTTCCATAGTTGTTGAACCCCAAGGTGCGTTTAGGTGTCGGTCATCAACACTCACTGTTTTGGGGCCCCGGTGTGATTTCCACGATTGACGAACCGCGGGGTGCGTTTACATGTAGGTCATCAATACTAGTAGTTTTGGCCAATTCTGGCCCTTTTCGTGGACAATTACTCACTGTTTTGGGGCCCCGGAATGATTTCCACGATTAACGAACCCCCGGGTGCGCTTACGTGTCGGTTATGAACACTCACAGTTTTGGCCAATTCTAACGCGTTTTGTGGACTTTTAGTCACCGTTTTCTGGTCCTGAAGTGATTTCCATAGTTGTTGAACCCCAAGGCGCACTTACGTGTTAGTCATCAACACTCACAGTTTTGGCTGATTCTGGCCTGTTTCATGGACTATTACTCACTATTTTGGGGCCCCGGAGTGATTTCCATGGTTAACGAACCGCAGGGTGCATTTACGTGTCGGTCATCAACACTCGCAGTTTTGGCCGGTTCTGGCCCGTTTCTTGGACTATTACTCTGTTTTTGGGTCCAAGCGTGATTTCCATGATTTACGAACCTCGTGGTGCGTTTACGTGTCGGTCAATGACACTCACAATTTGGCCAATTTCTGGTCCGTTTTTTGTACTATTACTCACTGTTTTGGCGTCCCAGAGCGATTTCCACGATTTACAATCCCCGGGGTGCGTTTGCGTCTCTGTCGCCAACACTCACAGTTTTGGCCAATTCTGACGCGATTCGTGGACAATTACTCATCATTTAGGGGTCCCGAAGCGATTCCATAGTGGTTGAACCCTAAGGTCCGTTTACGTGTCGGTCATCAACACTCACAGTTTTGGCCTATTCTGTACCGTTTCATGGACTATTACTCACCATTTTGGGGCCCCGAAGTGATTTCCACGGTTGTTTGACCCCATGGTGTGCTTACGTGTCGATCATCAACAAGTGCACTTTGGGCCTATTTTGGCCCATTTCTTGCAATATTACTTACTTTTGGGGTCTCGGAGTGATTTCCACGATTGACGAACTCCGGGGTGCGTTTACGTGTCGGTCATAAACACTCACAATTTTGGCCAATTCTTGTCCATTTTGTGCACTATTACTCACCGTTTGGGCGTCCCAGAGCGAGTTCCACGATTGACAATCCCCGGAGTGCGTTTGCGTGTCTGTCGTCAACACTCACAGTTTTGGCCAATTCTGACGCGAATCGTGGGCTATTACTCACCATTTAGGGTCCCAAAGCGATTTCCCTAGTTGTTGAACCCCAAGTTGCGTTTAGGTGTCGGTCATGAACACTCACTATTTTGGGGCCCCGGTGTGATTTCCACGATTAACGAACCGCGGGGTGCGTTTACATGTCGGTCATCAATACTAGTAGTTTTGGCCAATTCTGGCCCTTTTCGTGGACAATTACTCACTGTTTTGGGGCCCCGGAATGATTTCCACGATTAACGAACCCCCGGGTGCGCTTACGTGTCGGTTATGAACACTCACAGTTTTGGCCAATTCTAACGCGTTTTGTGGACTTTTAGTCACCGTTTTCTGGTCCTGAAGTGATTTCCATAGTTGTTGAACCCCAAGGCGCACTTACGTGTTAGTCATCAACACTCACAGTTTTGGCTGATTCTGGCCTGTTTCATGGACTATTACTCACT
>NW_021285691.1:0-1082 GCF_002162155.2 Triticum dicoccoides
TAGGAAAACGGAGGCGGATCCTCGGTAGTGTATTGAATTGGTGAGTAGTGGACTCGTGTGCGCAAAACCATTTCAAGTTGGAGTCTCGTAGGATAGTCTAGCCAAGAGTCAAAGCTGGCTTGCTGCAATAACTCCACCAACCCTTCTTGATACTAAGCATGTATGTAGGATCTGATGTAAGTCTTGCTGAGTACCTTTGTACTCATGTTGCTATAATTTACATTTTTACAGAAGACGCTACAACCCCTTCTGATGGGTTCTATGTAGACGTTGACATCAACGAGTAGGCTGAAAGACCCAGGTGGTGACCCTGAGCTTGTGAAGGACCTTGTAGTATAGCTAGGCTTCCCAAGCCTCTTTTATTTTACTAGTTGTCTGTACTCAGACAAGTTACTTCCGCTGCCAGTTTGTATGACTGTATGACTTGTATGTTGGGTCGTGAGACCCGTACCTTTGTGTATGTTATGTATGGCTCTCTGAGCCTTAAATAAAGTACTTGTGTCATAGAGTCATGTTGTGATGCTTCGTTGTATTTGCACATATCGAGCATATTGTGTGTATGATTGAAATGCTTGGTATGTGTGGGATCTGACTATCTAGTTGTTTATCTTTAGTAGCCTCTCTTACCGGGAAATGTATCCTAGTGTTACCGCTGAGCCATGGTAGCTTGCTACTGCTCTGGAACACTTAGGCTGGCCGGCATGTGTCCTTCTTCGTTCCTGTGTCTGTCCCTTCGGGGAAATGTCACGCTTTGAGTACCGGAGTCCTGTTAGCCCGCTACAGCCCGGTTTACCGGAGTCCTGCTAGCCCAGTGCTACAGCCCGGACCCACTTGCTGATGACCGACACGTTCGAAGCTGGGTCATGATTGCCTGTCCCTGTAAGTCTGTGCCACTTTGGGTTTACGACTAGTCATGTCAGCCCGGGCTCTTTATCATATGGATGCTAGCGACACTATCATATACGTGAGCCAAAAGGCGCAAACGGTCCCGGGCAAAGGTAAGGCGACACCCGTGAGGATACCGTGCGTGAGGCCGCAAAGTGATATGAGGTGTTACCGGCTAGATCGATGTGACATCGAGT
>NW_021285692.1:0-1082 GCF_002162155.2 Triticum dicoccoides
CAGGGAAGATCTAAGGATTATGGATATGTGCATTATTCTTCAAATCATTGTGTCCATAAGTCCTCGAAGAATTTCTCTGCTTACTCTTATGCTTACTCTAACCCCTCTTATGTGAAACGAAATGGACTGGCTTCTATGCCATCCTTCTCGTATGGAGCTCGCAGAATGATGAACTTTTTGCCACCCCTTCAGATGTGGGTGGTGAAGAAAAAGAACTAATCTCTTCTGTAGGGTCAGGTCTCCAGACGCACGTAATCATCTAAAGAATTTGCTAGAGACCTGAGCATGCCTGAAAGGACGCAGGCTAATCATGAAGAAATGAACTTTCATTTCTCACGTCCTCATATTGCTTAATCAGTTCTTTTACTTGATGAAATTGATATGATGAATTGATGTCATATTCTTCACTGATGAAGTATATGAGTTTGTAAGTTGCACTAATTCATCTGCAGGATGATCAACCCAAAGCCACTGAGTGGGTCCTCGATAGTGGATGTACAAACCACATGACTGGTGACAAGAATCTATTGATGGATGCTCCATTATCACCGTCGCATCTGAAGCATATCATCTTTGCTGACAAAGGCAAAAGTTAGGTATTGGGTCTAGGTAAGGTTGCGATTACAAAGGATCGACACATGGACAAAGTCATGCTTGTTGAGTCCTTAGGATACAACCTTATGTCTGTATCAATGCTTTGTGATCTTGATATGGTTGTTGTCTTCGGCAAGTACTGTTGTGTTGTGGTTATGGAAGCTGACAATTCCAAAGTCTTCGAAGGCTTTAGGAGAGGAGACCTGTATATTGTTGATTTCTCTACAGGACCACAACCAGCCGTGTGCTTACTTGCAAAAGCTTCAGAAGGCTAGCTCTGGCATCGACAACTTGGTCATGCAGACATGAGGAATTTGCACACGCTTGTGAAGAAGAAGCATGTCATTGGAATCGAGAATGTCAAATTCCTCAAGGATCACCTATGCGGAGCCTGTGAAGCTGGGAAGATGACCAAGGCCAAGCATCCAGCGAAGACTATCATGACCACCACTCGCCCATTTGAATTGCTTCACATGGATCTCTTTGGT
>NW_021285693.1:0-1846 GCF_002162155.2 Triticum dicoccoides
TGAAGAAAATCTGGGTTCCCGAAAGATGCCTTGAAAATCTTCAGGTGAATGTCATCATGACGCCACCTGTGAAGAATAGGAACCCCAGATCAAATTCTTCATATGGACCAAATTCTTCATATGGATCAAAGTCCTCATATGAACATCATCGTGCTAACCCGTCTGTTTCGCAGGGAAGATCTAAGGATTATGGATATGTGCATTATTCTTCAAATCATTGTGTCCATAAGTCCTCGAAGAATTTCTCTGCTTACTCTTATGCTTACTCTAACCCCTCTTATGTGAAACGAAATGGACTGGCTTCTATGCCATCCTTCTAGTATGGAGCTCGCAGAATGATGAACTTTTTGCCACCCCTTCAGATGTGGGTGGTGAAGAAAAAGAACTAATCTCTTCTGTAGGGTCAGGTCTCCAGACGCACGTAATCATCTAAAGAATTTGCTAGAGACCTGAGCATGCCTGAAAGGACGCAGGCTAATCATGAAGAAATGAACTTTCATTTCTCACGTCCTCATATTGCTTAATCAGTTCTTTTACTTGATGAAATTGATCTGATGAATTGATGTCATATTCTTCACTGATGAAGTATATGAGTTTGTAAGTTGCACTAATTCATCTGCAGGATGATCAACCCAAAGCCACTGAGTGGGTCCTCGATAGTGGATGTACAAACCACATGACTGGTGACAAGAATCTATTGATGGATGCTCCATTATCACCGTCGCATCTGAAGCATATCATCTTTGCTGACAAAGGCGAAAGTCAGGTATTGGGTCTAGGTAAGGTTGCGATTACAAAGGATCGACACATGGACAAAGTCATGCTTGTTGAGTCCTTAGGATACAACCTTATGTCTGTATCAATGCTTTGTGATCTTGATATGGTTGTTGTCTTCGGCAAGTACCGTTGTGTTGTGGTTATGGAAGCTGACAATTCCAAAGTCTTCGAAGGCTTTAGGAGAGGAGACCTATATATTGTTGATTTCTCTACAGGACCACAACCAGCCGTGTGCTTACTTGCAAAAGCTTCAGAAGGCTAGCTCTGGCATCGACAACTTGGTCATGCAGACATGAGGAATTTGCACACGCTTGTGAAGAAGAAGCATGTCATTGGAATCGAGAATGTCAAATTCCTCAAGGATCACCTATGCGGAGCCTGTGAAGCTGGGAAGATGACCAAGGCCAAGCATCCAGCGAAGACTATCATGACCACCACTCGCCCATTTGAATTGCTTCACATGGATCTCTTTGGTCCTAATCATTATTCTTCTATCTCAAATGAAGCATCTCAATATGGCTTTGTTATTGTTGATGATTATTCTCGTTACACATGGGTACACCTTGTTACTTACAAACATGAAGTGCAGGAAGTCTTCAAACGATTTTCCTCGAGGGCTTCAACCAACTTTGGTGTGAAGATCAAGCACATCAGAAGTGACAATGGCACTGAGTTCAAGAATTCTGGTCTCGATGACTATCTTGATGAACTTGGTATTACTCATGAGTTATCTGCTCCTTACACTCCTCAACAGAACGGCGTCGTGGAGCGCAAGAACAGGACCCTTGCTGAGATGGCTCGCACTATGCTTGATGAATACAAAACGCCTCGTGATTTCTGGACTGAGGCAATTGATACTGTGTGCCACATCATCAACAAAGTATATCTTCCTAAATTCTTCAAAAAGACTGCCTATGAACTCCTCACTGATAAGAAACCCAATGTAAGTTATTTCAAAGTCTTCGGTGCTAAATATTGGATTAGAGATCCTCATCACAACTCAAAATTTGCACCGAAAGCACATGAAGGTTTTATGCTTGGTTACGGAAAGGACTCGCACACCTACAGA
>NW_021285694.1:0-1143 GCF_002162155.2 Triticum dicoccoides
ATGAATGATATGTGATGTATGAGATTGATCATGTTCTTGTAATAGGATTCACGACTTGCATGTCGATGAGTATGACAACCGGCAGGAGCCATAGGAGTTGTCTTTATTTATTGTATGACCTGCGTGTCATTGAAGAACGCCATGTAAACTACTTTACTTTATTGCTAAACGCGTTAGTCATAGAAGTAGAAGTAGTCGTTGGCGTGACAACTTCATGAAGACACGATGATGGAGATCATGATGATGGAGATCATGGTGTCGTGCCGGTGACGATGATGATCATGGAGCCCCGAAGATGAAGATCAAAAGGAGCAAAATGATATTGGCCATATCATGTCACTATTTGATTGCATGTGATGTTTATCATGTTTATGCATCTTGTTTGCTTAGGATGACGGTAGTAAATAAGATGATCCCTTACAAAATTTCAAGGAGTGTTCTCCCCTAACTGTGCACCGTTGCTACAGTTCGTCGCTTCTAAGCACCACGTGATGATCGGGTGTGATGGATTCTTACGTTCACATACAACGGGTGTAAGACAGATTTACACACGCGAAAACACTTAGGGTTAACTTGACGAGCCTAGCATGTACAGACATGGCCTCGGAACACGGAGACCGAAAGGTCGAGCATGAGTCGTATAGTAGATACGATCAACATGAAGATGTTCACCGACGTTGGCTAGTCCGTCTCACGTGATGATCGGACACGGCCTAGTTGACTCGGATCATGTAATCACTTAGATGACCAGAGGGATTTCTATCTAAGTGGGAGTTCATAAGATGAACTTAATTATCTTGAACATAGTCAAAAGACTCTTTGCAAATTATGTCGTAGCTCGCGCTTTAGTTCTACTGTTTAGTTATGTTCCTAGAGAAAATATAGTTGAAAGTTGACAGTAGCGATTATGCGGACAGTAGAAAGCTTATGTCCTTAATGCACCGCTCAGTGTGCTGAACCCCAAACCTCGTCTGTGGATGTTGTGAACATCGGACATACACGTTTTGATAACTACGTGATAGTTCAGTTAAACGGTTTAGAGTTGAGGCACCAAAGACGTTTTCGAAACATCGCGGAACATATGAGATGTTTCGAGGGCTGAAATTGGGATTTCAGGCTCGTGCCCACGTCAAGAGGTATAAG
>NW_021285695.1:0-2238 GCF_002162155.2 Triticum dicoccoides
TGATGTCACGCTACAAAAAGTCGTCAGCGGATTAGACTCGTGAAATATATACTCTCTATGGTTGCATGTAGTATTTGTTTTGCAGAGCCGGACACGTTTCTTGTGTTCGGAAGACTATGTTTGTGTATTCAGAGAAGGAACCCGCCTTGCAATGCCGAAGACAATCTACGCGCCGGACTCATCATCATTGAAGCCTGGTTCAGGGGCTACTGAGGGAGTCCTGGACTAAGGGGTCCTCAGACAGCCGGACTATATACTTTGACCGGACTGTTGTACTATGAAGATACAAGATAGAAGACTTCGTAACGTGTCCGGATGGGACTCTCCTTTGCATGGAAGGCAAGCTTGGCGATTCAGATATGTAGATTCCTTTCTCTATAACCGACTTTGTGTAACCCTAGCCCCCTCTGGTGTCTATATAAACGAGAGGGTTTAGTCCGTAGGACAACAATCATAATCTCATAGGCTAGCTTCTAGGGTTTAGCCATTATGATCTCATGGTAGATCAACTCTTGTAATACTCATATTCATCAAGATCAATCAAGAAGGAAGTAGGGTATTACCTCCATAGAGAGGGCCCGAACCTGGGTAAACATTGTGTCCCCCACCTCCTGTTACCATTAGCCTTAGACGCACAGGTCGGGACCCCCTACCCGATATCCGCCGGTTTTGACACCGACAGGGTCGTTTCTCCTTCTTTTCCTTGTGCTAGACCTTTGTTATGCACTAGGGGAAGGAGGAGTAACGACCATCACCGACGGTCGCAAATGTCAGTGAGGGAGAGTCTCCACCATATATGAGAGGACGAAGAATCCCGACTATTGTCGTGGGGGTAGCTTCTCCTTCGTTCCCGTGTGCTAGAAAATTTGGTATAATGCACTCGGGAACGAAAGGAGGAACTACCATCATCGACAGTCGAATATATACACCACGTTAGCTGAGAGTTTTCAAGAAAAGACTCGACAGACCAATAGTCAACCCGTGATGAATAATAATGATCCAATTTAGTTTTTGTAGTACATATATTTAATTATACAATTTTAATCTTTGAAATATGAACATAGGAAATGTCGTCGGACGAAGAAGGTCCCGGGGAGTGCTCCTGGTGCGGCGACAACCGGGTTTTCTGCGATAGCCCTCACCTGGACAAAGGTCGGCGCTTCAACATTAAGCTCAAGGAGGCCCTCGACTGTGATACGGTAAGCTACGATGCAAAGTGTTTTTTTAGTAATTAAGCTCAACTTCTACTACAACGTGTAATTTTCGTCTTTTACAATTCGACTAGCTTATCCCATGCCATGCAAGACGCTATGTCTTGGAGAGGATGGGTTTTGAAGATCATGAGAGGAATGAAACAAAGAAAATTAACCTAAGGACCCATCATGGTATGGATTTTGAGGTAAATCCATACAATTTTGAGAGCGTATCCCATTTTGGTTGCCCGGGTTGGGAAGCACTTTGCAAGATGTATGATTTTCAAGAGGGTATGATTTTCAAGAAGGAAATGACGTGATGGATTTGCCGTGCCACATCCACATGAAGAAAGATGAGGAGGGTAAATTCATTTACCCGAAACATACCACTCGATAGTGTTGGCTCTTGATCCAGCAATTCCAGGGGAAATAACCCAAAGATAAGGAAAAGGAGTCGGACAAAGTTGTGGACAAGGAGGATAGTGATGATGGATATCCCCAGGTCAATTCCACTTTGGTGATTTTTGCTGACGTTGAGAGCAAAAGTCGATTGAAAGTTATCAACCGAGAAGTAAATATGGTTGCTCCGAAGACACCCAATTATCTGAGATGGTCTCAGACTGCCATCACATTCGACCAGTCCGATCACCCGACACACATAGCCACCCCTGGGAGGCAAGCTCTGGTGGTCGACCCAGTCGTCGAAGGCACTCGACTGACTAAAGTTTTGATGGACGGTGGCAGTAGCCTGAATATACTGTATGCAGAGACATTGAAAGGGATGGGCATTCCGATGTCCAGACTCAGTACCAGCAACATGAGTTTCCATGGAGTCATTCCTGGAAAAAAGGCTGCGTCACTCGGTCAGATTGCTCTTGACGTAGTTTTCGGTGATTCCAAAAATTACCACAAAGAAAAGTTGATATTTGAAGTTGTGGATTTCTAGAGTGCCTATCACGCTATTTTGGGCAGGCCAGCTTATGCACGTTTTATGGCTCGACCATGTTACGTGTACCTCAGGCCTGGCCCCAAAGGTGTGATCACT
>NW_021285696.1:0-1303 GCF_002162155.2 Triticum dicoccoides
CTTCGCCTAAACTCCGCTACAGTATTATCGAGGAATATGGTGGCAGGGGGCACCGCACACGGCTAAGGAATCGATCACGTGGATCAACTTGTGTCAACTTGTGTGTTTAGAGGTGCCCCTGCCTCCGTATATAAAGGAGGAGAGGAGGGGAGGCTGGCCGGCCAAGGGGAGGTGGCGCAGGAGGAGTCCTACTCCTACCGGGAGTAGGACTCCCCTCCAATCCTATTCCAACTAGGAATCCCCAAAGGGGAAAGAGGGAGAGGGGTGGCCGGCCACCTCTCCTAGTCCTAATAGGACTAGGGGAAGGGGGGAGGCGCGCAGCCCCCTTGGGCTGCCCCTTTCTCCTTTCCACTAAGGCCCATGATGGCCCATATGGCTCCCGGGGGGTTCCGGTAACCTCCCGGTAACCCGGTAAAATCCCGATTTCACCCGGAACACTTCCGATGTCCAAACATAGACTTCCAATATATCAATCTTTATGTCTCGACCATTTCGAGACTCCTCGTCATGTCCGTGATCACATCCGGGACTCCAAACAACCTTCGGTACATCAAAATGCATAAACTCATAATATAACAGTCATCGTAACCTTAAGCGTGCGGACCCTACGGGTTCGAGAACAATGTAGACATGACCGAGACACGTCTCCGGTCAATAACCAATAGCGGGACCTGGATGCCCATATTGGCTCCTACATATTCTACGAAGATCTTTATCGGTCAGACCGCATAACAACATATGTTGTTCCCTTTGTCATCGGTATGTTACTTGCCCGAGATTCGATCGTCGGTATCCAATACCTAGTTCAATCTCGTTACCGGCAAGTCTCTTTACTCGTTCCGTAATACATCATCTCACAACTAACATATTAGTTGTAATGCTTGCAAGGCTTATTTGATGTGTATTACCGAGAGGGCCCAGAGATACCTCTCCGACAATCGGAGTGACAAATCCTAATCTCGAAATACGCCAACCCAACATCGACCATTGGAGACACCTGTAGTACTCCTTTATAATCACCCAGTTACGTTGTGACGTTTGGTAGTACCCAAAGTGTTCCTCCGGTAAACGGGAGTTGCATAATCTCATAGTCATAGGAACATGTATAAGTCATGAAGAAAGCAATAGCAACATACTAAACGATCGGGTGCTAAGCTAATGGAATGGGTCATGTCAATCAGATCATTCTACTAATGATGTGACCTCGTTAATCAAATAACAACTCATTGTTCATGGTTAGGAAACATAACCATCTTTGATTAACGAGCTAGTCAAGTAGAGGCATACTAGTGACACTCTGTTT
>NW_021285697.1:0-516 GCF_002162155.2 Triticum dicoccoides
CAACTCTAGTGAAAAATTTATTTCAACTAGCTTATAGAGCTAGTTCAACTCTAGTGTAAAATTATTTGAACTAGCTTATAGAGCTGGCTCAACTCTAGTGTAAAATTATTTCAACTAGCTTATAGAGCTAGTTCAACTCTAGTGTAAAATTATGTGTACTAGGCTATAGAGCTAGTGAAACTCTAGTGTAAAATTATTTCAACTTGCTTATAGATCTAGTTCAACTCTAGTGTAAAATTATTTAAACTAGCTTATAGTGCTAGTTCAACTCTAGTGTAAAATTATTTGTACTAGGCTATAGAGCTAGTTCAACTCTAGTGTAAAATTATTTGAACTAGCTTATAGAGCTAGTTCAACTCTAGTGTAAAATTATTTGTACTAGCTTATAGAGCTAGTTCAACTCTAGTGTAAAATTATTTGTACTAGGCTATATAGCTAGTTCAACTCTAGTGTAAAATTATTTGAACTAGCTTTAATTTCCTAGTTCAACTCTAGTGTAAAATTATTTGTACTAGG
>NW_021285698.1:0-1095 GCF_002162155.2 Triticum dicoccoides
TTTCACTCCTCTATTTGTTGGCATACCTCCCCTGCCTCTTCTTACTATATTATTGGTTCTTGTTTGGTTCTTCTCTTTGTGAGTTTTGGAGCTTATGGTCATCTTGGTGACAAGCTCAAGTTCATCAAAAACGGAGTTCACTCGCATCATCTATGATGTTTTCGATGTTGGAGGTTATGTCGGTTCTTCTCAGTTGAAGGTTTCACTCCTCTACTTGTTGGCATACCTCCCCTGCCTCTTCTTACTATATTATCGGTTCTTGTTTGGTTCTTCTCTTTGTGAGTTTTGGAGCTTATGGTCATCTTGGTGACAAGCTCGAGTTCATCGAAAACGGAGTTCACTCGCATCTTCGATGATGTTTTCGATGTTGGAGGTTATGCCGGTTCTTCTCAGTTGGAGGTTTCACTCCTCTATTTGTTGGCATACCTCCCCTACCTCTTCTTACTATATTATTGGTTCTTGTTTGGTTCTTCTCTTTATGAGTTTTTGAGCTTATGGTCATCTTGGTGACAAGCTCGAGTTCATCGAAAATTGAGTTCACTCGCATCTTCTATGATGTTTTTGAAGTTGGAGGTTATGCCGGCTCTTCTCAGTTGGAGGTTTCACTTCTCTATTTGTTGGCATACCTCCCCTGCCTCTTCTTACTATATAAATTGGTTTTTGTTTGGTTCTTCTCTTTGTGAGTTTTGGAGCTTATGGTCATTTTGGTGACAAGCTCGAGTTCATCGAAAACGGAGTTCACTCGCATCTTCTATGATGTTTTCGATGTTGGAGGTTATGCCGGTTCTTCTCAGTTGGAGGTTTCACTCCTCTATTTCTTGGTATACCTCCCCTACCACTTCTTACTATATTATTGGTTCTTGTTTGGTTCTTCTCTTTGTGAGTTTTGGAGCTTATGGTCGTCTTGGTGACAAGCTCAAGTTCATCGAAAACGGAGTTCACTCGCATCATCTATGATGTTTTCGATGTTGGAGGTTATGTCGGTTCTTCTCAGTTGGAGGTTTCACTCCTCTATTTGTTGGCATACCTCCCCTGCCTCTTCTTACTATATTATCGGTTCTTGTTTGGTTCTTCTCTTTGTGAGTTTTGGAGCTT
>NW_021285699.1:0-588 GCF_002162155.2 Triticum dicoccoides
CGCTACTTTTAGTCCCACCTCGCCGAGCGAAGGGCAGCCACACTGGTTTATAAACCCAGCCGCGGCTGCCCTTTCGAACTCCTCTTTATAGCAGGCTTCTTGGCCAAACTAGGGCGCGCTGCCCTGTGAGCCTGCTGGCCCTTCTGGGCCTGTATTTGCACACCCTGGTCTGGCAGGCCCATCGGGCAGCGCCCCAACATTTTTTCATAATTTTTTTTCTTCTATTTGTTTTTGGGTAGGTTTTTTTGCTGTATTTAGTTTCTTTGTGAATATTTTTGCTTTATATAATTTTTTTCTTTTCTGCATTATTTATTTTCTTCTATTTATTTTTGAGTAATTTTTTATATAGTTATTTATTTTCTGCTTTATTTTTTTCTTCTATTTATTTCTGAGTGGGTTTTTTGCTGTATTTAGTTTCTTTGTGAATATTTTTGTTGTATATAATTTTTTTCTTTTCTGCATTATTTATTTTCTTCTATTTATTTTTTAGTAATTTTTTATATAGTTATTTCTTTTCTGCTTTATTTTTTCTTCTATTTATTTCTGAGTAGGTTTTTTGCTGTATTTAGTTTCTTTGTGAATATTTTT
>NW_021285700.1:0-1914 GCF_002162155.2 Triticum dicoccoides
AGAAAGGGGTTCAGAGCAACGAGAGTAAGTATTGCGTCTGATACCAGGATAGAGCATTAGGAAGGTGACCCGTGAATTACATACGAAGTCAAGCGTGGGGAATAACTTTGGAAACCGGGGGTGTACAAGAGAGTCAGGTTTCGATCCTGTGGAACTGTGGGTTATGGGCCCACCATGTGGGTTAAAAGTAGGAAGGGCGGTGACATCTTGCACGGTCATGATAGCAAGACATGTCAGAGGTTAGCCTATCAGTTATGTTGGCAACAATGTCGATACCAAGGGCGAGGGACGAAGAGAACCGTTTTCCTGCTCGTTGAACGAGGCGTACCATTAGGCAAAGTTCTCGTCCATCGGTGGTTACCGAAATGTCATCAACAAAGGTAACAGGGTCTCACTGGCAGAGTTGTACACCGAGGTGTTTACATAAGAAGTAAATTATTACTGCTTAGGTTATATAGATCACAAAAAAGGTCAAACAAACCAATGGAAAGGAAAATGTGATCATCAGGTTAAACAGAACAATGGAAAGGAAAATGTGTTTAAACACATATTTCAGGGGTATATCCTTCCCAAGGATAAGCAGAGCATGATATCCATGACAGGATATAATGTAGAAAACTCTTTAGGTAGGGGAGAGAATTTTCATGACATTACCCATACATCGGTGTTTGGATAATTGAGCAAGAAACATCTAGCATTGGGCTTCAAATGTTCTTATTGAAAATCGTAGTACCACGGACATGCTTCGAGATAGCATTGACATGGTGTTTCAATCAAGGGCCAGACTTTGGATAGCGGAAGGATCCATTAGGAACAACTTGTAGGATAAGTCTTACAATTTCCTCCAGGAAGAATGGTTATCTTGCAAAAGAAATTATAATGATAGGTCCTCCAGCCGGGGGGGGTGCTAGGCATGACATCATGTTACCGGGTCACGTAGAGATCAATGCTACAACTCTTGGATATATGTCCCAACCATCATATCTGACCGAGATTCAGATCCGATTGGTGTCAGGATACCTGAGACTCAGGATGTCCGAGAAGAAAAGGCGTAACACAAATCATTGAAATGGCATTGCAAGCTTCTCGGGAAATGAACTATGGGAGCGGGTTTCTGAAGCAATAGTTCACCATTAAACCAAGGAGAGGACAAGGAGGCGTCTGGTGAACTCAACGGCAATTCACCGAGATTCCCAAAAAAATGGATTTCCACCATTAAGTGAACAAGGAGATAACATTTGTCAGATCAAATGATATAAGGAAGTATGCTCGAGGAAAACATACACAATTAAACATTGGTTGAAGGGTGCGCCCGAAGTACGGGTTGGGTTGCACGACCAATGTTAGAATGGTGATTCAATTAGCGAAGGACTTAGAATGAACTATCGCCCATTCACTTCAAAGCAATAGGGTTGCTAGAAGTTTTGAATTCACACGTCATAGCTCCATTGTCGGTATTCCGGTTGAAAACAATACGGGGACCAAGGAATGAACGAAGATGGCAAGAAGTATTAAGATATCAAGAATTATTAAGAGGTGGTGAAATTCTCACCACATTCTTGACAAAAAGTGATGGTAATACTTCCGAGGTAAGGAAGATCAACTGCTGGGTAGCAGTGATCTCAAGGTCTACACAAAGCGCGATCAAGTTGTGTTGAACGGAAGGCAATAAGATGGTCGATGAGAACAGGAATCATCGAGGGGCAAGGATGGTATTACCCATCATGAATTCAATTGAATTCCTGGAAGAGCTCATAAGGTTGATGGTGATCACGACACAATTGTCGAGAGATTTCATGCAGATGTAGTCAATCAGCGACGACATCAAGTCAAAGGAATGATGAAGCAAGAGGTCATTGGAACCACAGTTACGACACAAACTCGAACTCAAGCTTGTTGTTTAAGGTGAAAGGG
>NW_021285701.1:0-2458 GCF_002162155.2 Triticum dicoccoides
AGAATGAGGTAGAGAATCAACGTGATCGAAAGATAAAATTCTTACGATCGGATCGTGGAGGAGAATATTTAAGTCACGAATTTGGTACACACTTAAGAAAATGTGGAATCGTTTCACAACTCACGCCGCCTAGAACACCTCAGCGTAACGGTGTGTCCGAACGTCGTAATCGCACTCTATTGGATATGGTGCGGTCTATGATGTCTCTTATCGATTTACCGCTATCATTTTGGGGATACGCTCTAGAGACAGCTACATTCACTTTAAATAGGGCACCGTCTAAATCCATTGAGACGACACCGTACGAATTATGGTTTGGGAAGAAACCTAAGCTGTCGTTTCTAAAAGTTTGGGGATGCGATGCTTATGTCAAGAAACTTCAACCTGAAAAGCTCGAACCCAAGTCGAAAAAATGCGTCTTCATAGGATACCCTAAGGAAACCATTGGGTATACCTTCTACTTAAGATCCGAGGGCAAGATCTTTGTTACCAAGAACGGATCCTTTCTGGAAAAAGAGTTTCTCTCGAAAGAAGTAAGTGGGAGGAAAGTAGAACTCGATGAAGTACTACCTCTTGAACGGGATAGTAGTGCAGCTCAGGAAAATGTTCCTGTGATGCCTACACCAACTGAAGAGGAAAATAATGATGATGATCAAGGTACTTCTGATCAAATTACTACTGAACTTCGTAGGTCCACAAGGACACGTTCCGCACTAGAGTGGTACGGCAACCCTGTCCTGGAAATCATGTTGTTAGACAACGGTGAACCTTCGAACTGTGAAGAAGCGATAGCGGGCCCAGATTCCAACAAATGGCTTGAAGCCATGAAATCCGAGATAGAATCCATGTATGAAAACAAAGTATGGACTTTGACTGACTTGCCCGATGATCGGCGAGCGATAGAAAACAAATGGATCTTTAAGAAGAAGACGGACGCGGATGGTAATGTAACCATCTATAAAGCTCGACTTGTCGCTAAGGGTTATCGGCAAGTTCAAGGGATTGACTACGATGAGACTTTCTCTCCCGTAGCGAAGCTTAAGTCCGTCCGAATCATGTTAGCAATTGCCGCATACTATGATTATGAGATATGGCAGATGGACGTCAAAATGGCATTCCTTAACGGGCATCTTAAGGAAGAACTGTATATGATGCAGCCGGAAGGTTTTGTCGATCCTAAGAACGCTGACAAAGTATGCAAGCTCTAGCGATCCATTTATGGGCTGGTGCAAGCATCTCGGAGTTGGAACATTCGCTTTGATGAGATGATCAAAGCGTTTGGGTTTATGCAGACTTATGGAGAAGCCTGCGTTTACAAGAAAGTGAGTGGGAGATCTGTAGCATTTCTCATATTATATGTAGATGACATACTTTTGATGGGAATTAATATAGAATTCTTGGACAGTATTAAGGCCTACTTGAATAAGTGTTTTTCAATGAAGGATCTTGGAGAAGCTGCTTACATATTAGGCATCAAGATCTATAGGGATAGATCAAGATGCCTCATAGGTCTTTCACAAAGCACATACCTTGATAAAATTTTGAAGAAGTTCAAAATGGATCAGTCCAAGAAAGGGTTCTTGCCTGTACTGCAAGGTGTGAGATTGAGCTCGGCTCAATGCCCGACCACGGCAAAAGATAAAGAAGAGATGAGCGTCATCCCCTATGCCTCAGCCATCGGATCTATTATGTATGCCATGCTGTGTACCAGACCTGATGTAAACCTTGTCGTAAGTTTGGTAGGAAGGTACCAAAGTAATCCCGGCAAGGAACACTGGACAGCGGTCAAGAATATCCTGAAGTACCTGAAAAGGACAAAGGACATGTTTCTCGTTTATGGAGGTGACGAAGAGCTCGTCGTAAAGGGTTACGTCGACGCTAGCTTCGACACAGATCTGGATGACTCTAAGTCACAAACCGGATACGTGTATATGTTGAATGGTGGAGCAGTAAGCTGGTGCAGCTGCAAGCAGAGCATCGTGGCGGGATCTACATGTGAAGCGGAGTACATGGCAGCCTCAGAGGCAGGGCATGAAGCTATTTGGGTGAAGGAGTTCATCACCGACCTAGGAGTCATACCCAATGCGTCGGGGCAGATCAAACTCTTCTGTGACAACACTGGAGCTATTGCCCTTGCCAAGGAGCCAAGGTTTCACAAGAAGACCAGGCACATCAAGCGTCGTTTCAACTCCATCCGAGAAAATGTTCAAGATGGAGACATAGATATTTGCAAAGTACATACGGATCTGAATGTCGCAGATCCGTTGACTAAACCTCTCTCGTGAGCAAAACATGATCAACACCAGAACTCTATGGGTGTTCGATTCATCACAATGTAACTAGATTATTGACTCTAGTGCAAGTGGGAGACTGTTGGAAATATGCCCTAGAGGCAATAATAAAAGGGTTATTATTATATTTCCTTGTTCATGATAATTGTCTTTTATTCATGCTATAA
>NW_021285702.1:0-906 GCF_002162155.2 Triticum dicoccoides
CCAGTTGCTATTCTTGAAGAGACTGAACGCAAGACTCGCAACAAGTCAATCAAATTCCTCAAAGTTAAGTGGTCTCACCATTCCGACCGTGAAGCCACCTGGGAACGCGAGGATCACCTCCGTTCTGAGTACCCGGAGTTCTTTCAGTCCTAGATCTCGGGACGAGATCTTTTCGTAGTGGTGGAGTGTTGTAACGCCCCAGATGTAACTTTCCCCATTTGTACTCCAACTCTTGCCGTTTCCGGTGTCAAGTTATATTTATTTCTCGGGTTCGGGTCCTTGTCTCCGTGTGTTGTTTTCGTTTTCATGCATCTCATACCATGTCATCACGGGCATTGCATTTGCATACATGTTCATCTCATGCATTCGATCATTTTCCCCGTTGTCCGTTTTGCATTCCGGCGCTTCGTTCTCCTCCCGTGGTCATTTCTACCTTTCTTTCTTGTGTGGGGTTTAAACATTTCCGGATTGGACCGAGACTTGCCAAGCGGCCTTGGTTTACTACCGGTAGACCGCCTGTCAAGTTTCGTATCATTTGGACTTCGTTTGATACTCCAACGGTTAACCGAGGGACCGAAAAGGCCTCGTTTGTGTTGCAGCCCAACACCCCCCAAATTTGGCCCAAAACCCACCTAACTCTGTTCCATGTCCTAGAGCGTTCGATCACGATCGTGTGGGCTAAAACCGCACCTCATTTGGACTCTCCTAGCTCCACTTATGTCTATTTATAGACCCCTCCTCCAAATCCCGGATCCCCACGTCTCAAACCCTAAAAAAAAAAGATCTCCTTCCTCCGCCGCCGACGGACGTGTCCGGCCCGCGCCGGACAGCGTCCGCTCCACCCCGCCGCCCGCCTCAGCCAACGCCGCGCCGCCACGTGGGCCGCGCCCACTTCGCCGCGCCGCC
>NW_021285703.1:0-1062 GCF_002162155.2 Triticum dicoccoides
AACGGGCCAGAATCGGTTAAATCTGTGAGTGTTTATGACCTACACGTAAGCGCGCCTTGGGGTTCAACAACTATGGAAATTTGTTTGGGGCCCAAAAATGGTGAGTAATAGTCCACGAAACGGCTCAGAATCTGCCAAAACTGCGAGTGTTGATGACCGAAACGAAAACGCACCCAAAATTCGTTAATCGTGGAAATCACTCCGGGACCCCAAAACAGTGAGTAATAGTCCACGAAACGGGCCAGAATCGGCCAAAACTGTGAGTGTTGATGACCGACACGTAAGCGCACCTTGGGGTCCAACAACAATGGAAATCGCTTTGCGGCCCAATACCGGTGAGTAATAGTCCACGAAACGGGTCAGAATCGGCCAAAACCATGTGTGTTGATGACCGAAAAGTAAATGCACCCCAGGGTTCGTTAATCGTCGAAATCACTCCGGGACCCCAAACAAGTGAGTAATAGTCCACGAAACGTGCCAGAATCGGCAAAAACTGTGAGTGTTGATGACCGACACGTAGGCACACCTTGGGGCTCAACAACAACGAAACCGGTTTGGGGCCCCAACACGGTGAGTAATAGTCCATGAAACGGGTCGGAATCGGCCAAAACCGCGAGTGTTGATGACCAAATCGTAAACACACCCAAGGGTTCGTTAATCGTGGAAACCTCTCCGGGACCCCAAAATAGTGAGTAATAGTCCACGAAATGGGCCAGAATTGGCCAAATCTGTGAGTGTTGATGACCGACACGCAAGCGCGCCTTGGGGTTCAACAACTATGGAAATTCGTTTGGGGCCCAAAAATGGTGAGTAATAGTCCACGAAACGGGTCAGAATCGGCCAAAACCGCGAGTGTTGATGACCAAAAGATAAACGCACACCAGGGTTCGTTAATCGTGGAAATCACTCCGCGACCCCAAAACAGTGAGTAATAGTCCACGAAACAGGCCAGAATCGGCCAAATCTATGAGTGTTGATGACCGACACGCAAGCGCACCTTGGGGTTCAACAACTATGGAAATCGCTTTAGGGCCCAAAAACGTTGAGTAATAGTCCACGAAA
>NW_021285704.1:0-2383 GCF_002162155.2 Triticum dicoccoides
TGAGATTCAATGAACCATTCACATAGGGTGCATGACCATGAAAGGTATCATTCATGTAAACACAATAACCATTATTCTCTAACTTAAATGAATGACTGTATTGCAATGAACATGATCTAATCATATTCATGCTCAACGTAGACTCCTAATAACATTTATCTAGGTTCAATACTAATCCCGAAGGCAGATGGAGCATGCGATGGTGATCTCATCAACTTTGGAAACACTTCCAACACACATCGTCACCTCGCCCTTAGCCAGTCTTCGTTTAGTCCGTAGCTTTTGCTTCAAGTCACCAGTAATAGCAACTGAACCGGTATCCAATACCCAAGTGCTACCAGGAGTACTAGTGAGGTACACATTAATAACACGTATATACTTTGTTGAAGTTGCCAGCCTTCTTATCTACCATGCATTTGGGGTAATTCCGCTACCAGTGACCGTTCCCCTTACAATAGAAGCACTTAGTCTCGGGTTTGGGTTCAACCTTGGGTTCCTTCACTGGAGCGGCAACCGGTTTTCCATCCATGAAGTTTCCCTTCTAGCCCTTGCCCTTCTTGAAACCAGTGGTCTTGTTAAACCATCAACACTTGATGCTCCTTCTTGATTTCTACCTTTTGCGGTCTTAAGCATCGCGAACAGCTCCGGGATCAACTCCATCCCTTGCATGTCATAGTTCATCACGAAGATCTAGTAGCTTAGTGATAGTGGCTAGAGAAATCTATGAATCACTATCTTATCTGGAAGTTTAACTCCCACTTGATTTAAGTGATTGTAGCACCCAGACATTCTGAGCATATGCTCATTAGCTGAGCTATTCTCCTCCATCTTGTTGGCAGAAGAACTTGTGAGAGGTCTCACACCTCTCAACACGGGCATGAGCCTGAAATCCCAATTTCAGCTCTTGGAACATCTCCTATGTTCTATGGCGTTCAAAACGTCATTGGAATCCCGATTCTAAGACGTAAAGTATGGTGCACTAAACTATCATGTAGTCATCAGGATGTGTCTGTCAGGTGTTCACAACATCCACAGACGACGTTGTAGGGGTTTGCACATGAGCGGTGCATCAAAGACGTAAGCCTTCTGTGTAGCAGTGAGGACACTCCTCGGACTACGGACCTAGTCCGCATCATTGCTTACAATATCTTTCAACTTAATCTTTCTCTAGGAACGTATTGAAACAGGGAGCTACAACATGAGCTATTTATCTACAACATATTTGCAAAGACAACTTAGACTATGTTCATGATAATTGAGTTCATCTAATCAAATTATTTAATGAACTCCCACTCAGATAGACATCCCTCTAGTCATCTAAGTGAAACATGATCCGAATCGACTAGGCCGTGTCCGATCATCACGTGAGACGGACTAGTCATCAACGGTGAACATCTCATGTTGATCGTATCTTCTATACTACTCATGTTCGACCTTTCGGTCTTCCGTGTTTCGAGGCCATGTCTGTACATGCTAGGCTCGTCAAGTCAACCTAAGTGTTTCGCATGTGTCCCGAGGCCATGTCCGTACATGCTAGGCTCGTCAATACCCGTTGTATTCGAACGTTAAAATCTATCACACCCGATCATCACGTGGTGCTTCGAAATGACGAACCTTCGCAACGGTGCACAGTTAGGGGGAACACTTTTCTTGAAATTTTAGTGAGGGATCATCTTATTTAAGCTACCGTCGTTCTAAGCAAATAAGATGTAAAACATGATAAACATCACATGCAATCAAATAGTGGCATGATATGGCCAATATCATTTTGCTCCTTTTGATCTCCATCTTCGGGGCTCCATGATCATCGTTGTCACCGGCATGACACCATGATCTCCATCATCATGATCTCCATCATCGTGTCTTCTTGAAGTTGTCTCATCATCCATTACTTCTACTACTATGGCTAACGCTTTAGCAATAAAGTAAAGTAATTACATGACGTTTATGTTGACACGCAGGTCATAAATAAATTAAGACAACTCCTATGGCTCCTGCCGGTTGTCATACTCATCGACATGCAAGTCGTGATTCCTATTACAAGAACATGATCAATCTCATACATCACATATATCATTCATCACATCCTTTTGGCCATATCACATCACAAGGCATATGCTGCAAAAACAAGTTAGACGTCCTCTAATTGTTGTTGCAAGTTTTTACATGGCTGCTATAGGTTTCTAGCAAGAACGTTTCTTACCTACGCCAAAACCACAACGTGATATGCCAATTTCTATTTACCTTTCATAAGGACCCTTTTCATCGAATCCGATCCAACTAAAGTGGGAGAGACAAACACCCGCTAGCCACCTTATGCAACTAGTGCATGTCAGTCGGTGGAACCAGTCTCACGTAAGAGTACGTGTAAGGTCGGTCCGGG
>NW_021285705.1:0-5193 GCF_002162155.2 Triticum dicoccoides
GCATGAACCTTTTTACTAGTAGATCTTTTAGTGTGCCATTGAGAATAATTAATCATAATATTATCTAGGAGTTTAGTAGCTTCTCCTAAAGTGATTCCATAAAAGTGCCTCCCGCGGCCGAATCTAAAAGATTTCTAGAAGCAAAATTCAATCTGGCATAATTTTTTTTGTATAATCATCCATAAATTCAAACCATGTGTAGGGCAATTACGTATCATTAATTTCATTCTCTCCCAAGCTTGTGCAACATGTTCATGATCAAGTTGCTTAAAATTCATAATATCGTTTCTAAGAGAGATGATCTTGGCGGGAAGAAAATACTAGAGATAAAAGCATCTTTGCACTTATTCCAAGAATCAATACTATTTTTAGGCAAAGACGAAAACCAAGTTTTAGCACGATCTCTAAGTGAAAACGGAAATAGCTTCAATTTAACAATATCATTATCCAAATCTTTCTTCTTTTGCATATCACATAAATCAACAAATTTGATTATATGTGTAGCAGCATCTTCACTAGGAAGGCCAGAGAATTGATCTTTCATGACAAGATTCAACAATGCAGCATTAATTTTGCAAGATTCAGCATCGGTAATAGGAGCAATCAGAGTGCTAAGAAAATCATTGTTGTGGGTATTGGAAAAATCACACAATTTAGTATTATCTTGACCCATTGTGACAAACAATCCAACACACAAGCACACAAGAGGCAAGCGAAAAAGAGGCAAACGGGAAAAAGAGGGCGAATAAAATGGCAAGGGTGAAGTGAGGGAGAGGAAAACGAGAGGCAAATGGCAAATAATGTAATGCGAGGGATAAGAGTTTGTGATGGGTACTTGGTATGTCTTGACTTGTGCGTAGACTCCCCGGCAATGACGCCAAAAATCCTTCTTACTACCTCTTGAGCATGTGTTGGTTTTCCATTGAAGAGGAAAGGGTGAGGCAGCAAAGTAGCGTAAGTATTTCCCTCAGTTTTTGAGAACCAAGGTATCAATCTAGTAGGAGGCTACACTCAAATCCCTCGTAACTGCACAAACATATAAGAACCTTGCAACCAATGCGATAAAGGGGTTATCAATCCCTTCACGGCCACTTGCAAAAGTGAGATCTGACAGAGATAATAAGATAAATATTTTTGGTATTTTTATGATATAGATTGGAAAGTAAAGATTGCAAAATAGAATAGATCAGAAACTTATATGATGGAAAATAGACCCGAGGCCCATAGGTTTCTCTAGTGGCTTCTCTCAAGATAGCATAAGTACGTATTACGGTGGGTGAACAAATTACTGTCGAGCAATTGATAGAAAAGTGCATAGTTATGAGAATATCTAGGCATGATCATGTATATAGGCATCACATCCGCGACAAGTAGATCAAAATGATTTTGCATCTACTACTATTACTCCACACATCGACTGCTATCCAGCATGCATCTAGAGTATTAAGTTCATAAGAACAGAGTAACACATTAGGCAAGATGACATGATGTAGAGGGATAAACTCAAGCAATATGATATAAACCCCATCTTTTTATCCTCGATGGCAACAATACAATACGTGCCTTGCTGCCCCTGCTGTCACTGGGAAAGGACACCGCAAGATTGAACCCAAAGCTAAGCACCTCTCCCATTGCAAGAAAGATCAATCTACTAGGACAAATCAAACTGATAATTGAAGAGACTTGCAAAGATAAAAAATCATACATAAAAGAATTTAGAGGAGATTCAAATATTGTTCATAGATAGTCTTGATCATAAACCCACAATTCATTGGATCTTGACAAACACATGGCAAAAAGTATTACATCGAATAGATCTCCAAGAATATCGAGGAGAACTTTGTATTGAGATCCAAAGAGAGAGAAGAAGCCATCTAGCTAATAACTATGGACCCGAAGGTCTAAGATAAACTACTCACACTTCATCGTAGAGGCTATGGTGTTGATGTAGAAGCCCTCCGTGATCGATTCCCCCTCCGGCGGAGTGCCGGAAAAGGCCCCAAGATGGAATCTCACGGGTACAGAAGGTTGCGGCGGTGGAAATATGGTTTCGTGGTGCTCTCGGATGTTTTCGGGGTATATGAGTATCTATAGGTGAAAGAAGTCGGTCAGGAGAGCCACAAGGCGCCCACAAGGATGGGGGACGCGCCTACCCCCCTGGTCGCGCCCTCCAGCCTCGTGGCCGCCTCTTTGCTTCCTTCACGTCCACTCCAAATCTCCTGGAGTGCGTTTGTTCCAAAAACGATTCTCCCGAAGGTTTCATTCCGTTTGGACTCCTTTTGATATTCCCTTTCTGCGAAACACTGAAATAGACAAAAAAATAGCAATTTGCACTGGGCCTCCGGTTAATAGGTTAGTCCCAAAAATAATATAAAAGTGCATAATAAAGCCCATTAAACATCCAAAACAGATAATATAATAGCATGGAACAATCAAAAATTATAGATACGTTGGAGATGTATCAAGCATCCCCAAGCTTAATTCCTGCTCGTCCTCGAGTAGGTAAATGATAAAAACAGAATTTTTGATGTGGAATGCTACCTAGCATAATTCTCAATGTAATTTTCTTTATTGTGACATGAATGTTCAGATCCGAAAGATTCAAGATAAAAGTTTAATATTAACATAAAAATAATAATACTTCAAGCATATTAACAAGACAATCATGTCTTCTCAAAATAACATGGCTAAAGAAAATTATCCCTACAAAATCATATAGTTTGGCTATGCTCTATCTTCATCACACAAAATATTTAAATCATGCACAACCCCGATGACAAGCCAAGAAATTGTTTTATAATTTTGATGCTCTTAAACTTTTTCAATCTTCACGCAATACATGAGCGTGAGCCATGGACATATCACTATATGTGGAATAGAATGGTGGTTGTGGAGAAGACAAAAAGGAGAAGATAGTCTCACATCAACTAGGCGTATCAACATGCTATGGAGATGCCCATCAATAGATATCAATGTGAGTGAGTAGGGATTGTCATGCAATGGATGCACTAGAGCTATAAGTGTATGAAAGCTCAACAAAAGAAACTAAGTGGGTGTGCATCCAACTCGCTTGCTCACAAGGACCTAGGGCATTTTGAGGAAGCCCATCATTGGAATATACAATCCAAGTTCTATAATGAAAAATTCCCACTAGTATATGAAAGTGACAACACAGGAGACTCTTTATCATGAAGATCATGGCGCTACTTTGAAGCACAAGTGTGGTAAAAGCATAGTAACATTGCCCCTTCTCTCTTTTTCTCTCATTTTTTCAGTGGGCTTCTTTGGCCCCTTTTTTATTTGGGCTTCTTTGGCCTCTTTTATTTTTTTCATAAAGTTCGGAGACTCATCCCAACTTTTGGGGGAATCATAGTCTCCATCATCCTTTCCTCACATGGGACAATGCTCTAATAATGAAGATCATCACACTTTTATTTACTTACAATTCAAGAATTACAACTCAATACTTAGAACAAAATATGACTCTATGTGAATGCCTCCGGCGGTGTAACGGGATATGCAATGAATCAAGAGCGACATGTATGAAAGAATTATAAAAGTGGCTTTGCCACAAATACGATGTCAACTACATGATCATGCAAAGCAGTATGACAATGATGGAGCGTGTCATAATAAACGGAATGGTGGGAAGTTGCATGGCAATATATCTCGGAATGGCTATGGAAATGCCATAATAGGTAGGTATGGTGGCTGTATTGAGGAAGGTATATGGTGGGTGTATGGTACCAGCGAAAGTTGCGCAACACAAGAGAGGCTAGCAATGGTGAAAGGGTGAGAGTGCGTATAATCCATGAACTCAACATTAGTCATAAAGAACTCACATACTTATTGCAAAAATCTATTAGTTATCGAAACGAAGTACTATGCGCGCATGCTCCTAGGGGGATAGATTGGTAGGAAAAGACCATCTCTCGTCCCCCGACCGCCACTCATAAGAAAGACAATCAATAAATAAATCATGCTCCAACTTCATCACATAACGGTTCACCATACGTGAATGCTACAGGAATCACAAACTTTAGCACAAGTATTTCTCAAATTCACAACTACTCTACTAGCATGATTCTAATATCACCATCTTCATATCTCAAAACAATCATAAAGAATCAAACTTCTCATAGTATTCACTGCACTTCATATGAAAGTTTTTATTTTACCCAACTTGGATGCCCATCATATTAGGACTAATTTTATAACCAAAGAAAATTACCATGCTGTTCTAAAAGACTCTCAAAATAATATAAGTGAAGCATGAGATATCAATAATTTATACAAAATAAAACCACCACTGTGCTCTAAAAAGGTATAAGTGAAGCACTAGAGCAAAATTGTCTAGCTCAAAAGATATAAGTGAAGCACATAGAGTATTCTAATAAATTCCGATTTATGTGTGTCTCTCCAAAAGGTGTGTACATCAAGGATGATTGTGATAAACTAAAAAATAAAGACTCAAAGTATTACATCGAATAGATCTCCAAGAATATCGAGGAGAACTTTGTATTGAGATCCAAAGAGAGAGAAGAAGCCATCTAGCTAATAACTATGGACCCGAAGGTCTAAGATAAACTACTCACACTTCATCGTAGAGGCTATGGTGTTGATGTAGAAGCCCTCCATGATCGATTCCCCCTCCGGCGGAGTGCCGGAAAAGGCCCCAAGATGGAATCTCACGGGTACAGAAGGTTGCGGCGGTGGAAATATGGTTTCGTGGTGCTCTCGGATGTTTTCGGGGTATATGAGTATCTATAGGTGAAAGAAGTCGGTCAGGAGAGCCACAAGGCGCCCACAAGGATGGGGGACGCGCCTACCCCCCTGGGCGCGCCCTCCAGCCTCGTGGCCAGCCTGGATGTTTTCCATTAGTATCACGCCACTAGTATTTTTTACTAATGGCGCACCACGCAATGCGCCATTAGTTTTGCCCACAGTGCGCCACTAGAGTCTGCTATACTAATGGCGCACCACATGGTAGTGCGCCATTAGTAACAATTTTTTTAATTTTTTTTCTTAATCTCAGGTCACTATTTCACATATGAGATATCCAACACATATATATACAACAAGCATCCATATAACAATCATAGCCAACACACAAGTTCCATCATATATACATACATAGCCAACACATAGTTCCATCGTTACATATTACAAAAGTTTCACATTGTTCATCCAACA
>NW_021285706.1:0-1145 GCF_002162155.2 Triticum dicoccoides
AAGAATGGTTCATGGTAATTGGAAGAAGGATGTACCACGAACCTCGAGGACTATCGCAAAGGTTACTACTATCCTAAAGGGACTAGCAAACACTATCAACATGAAGTAAGTAGGGTGAATCTCGGGTTCAAAACCCAAGGAGTAGAATACCTACTACTAAGTGGCATCACGGGATGCTTTCGAGAATAAAGGCCAGAATCATCACACTAGGACACAAATCATGGCTAGCTTACTAGGTGACTCCCTAAAACACCTAGGGTCATAATAATAGCTCCAACATAAAGGTCGAGGCAGTAGAATACCTCAACTCAACAATTAGTGTGATTGAGCTGGCATAAAGGAACATCGAAACCAGAGGGAAAGGATTTGCAAATGCATCAGACTACTTAGAAACCTGGGATGACTCGGACAGCATATCGGCTGTAAATGCTCAGAAAAGATTTGAGACATTCACAAAAATGGTGGCATAACCACTCAGGAGCACAATATCAAGGTTTCGAGATCAACAGTTAACATACAGAAGATAGTAGGAACTGAACTGAGGCTTGAATCAACAATCTTATAAGTCTATGGATTAGTAACACGTGATCCTGATAGAAAGAAGAGATAGCCTAGTTCTTAATCCCCGTAGGAAAGATAAGATGACTCAGATCAAAAGGGCATAAAGTATAAGGAGTAAAAAGAGCCTTACGTTCCATCCCACAATCAATTCCCTTATATAACTAAGGAATTTCTAGACTCAACTTCAACCAGTTTGGCTTGGTAATCCTACAGGCAGTCAAGCTCTGATACCAACGCTGTCAGGACCCCGACTCAATGCCACATCGATCTAGCATGTAACACCTCATATCACTTTGCGGCCTCACGCACGGTATTCCCACGGGTGTCGCCTTACCTTTGCCCGGGACCGTTTGCGCCTTTTGGCACACGTATATGACAGTGTCGCTAGCATCCATATGATAAGGAGGCCGGGGCTGACATGGCTAGTCGTAAACCCAAAGTGGCACAGACTTACAGGGACAGGCATCCATGACCCAGCATCGAACGTGTCGGTCATCAGCGAGTGAATCCAGGCTGTAGCACTGGGCTAGCAGGACTCCGGTGAACCGGGCTGTAGCGGGCTAACAGGACTCCGGTATTCATCG
>NW_021285707.1:0-1486 GCF_002162155.2 Triticum dicoccoides
GAGGTGGAGGGGGTTGTGGCGGAGCTCGGAAGCGTGTCGGGGAGGCGAGGGGAGGCCGGTGGCGATGGCTATGGCGAACGGCGGCGACCGACGCGTTCGGACACGGGAGAGAGAGAGCGAGGGAGAGGAGAGGAAGAATCGGGGGAGAGTGAGAGGGTACGGGGGGGCTGCGTGGTGTCGTCCGGCGTCCCAGGGCGACGAGGAGGCTCCAGGCAAGCAGGGAGGGAGGTGGCGTGGCGCGGTGGCGCGCGCGCGCGCCGGGCACGCTCCCCTCCCTCTGTCGAGGACGAAGACGACAGAGGAGGGGGCGGGCTGGGCCGCCTGCTGGCTGGGCCGGCCTGCTGCGGCTGGGCTGCACAGGGGGGAGCCCCAGGTAAGCCCCTCCTTCTTTTATTTTTTTTGTTTTCTAATTTTTCTGACATTTGTTTTGATTTAATAAAATATTAAATCAATTTATTTACTTATGCCAATTTTTGCAGGGGCTAACTATATTATTCCAGAGCTCCTTTATAAATGGCATAATTTTTGGAGCATATTTCATATATATAACAATATATATCCAAAGCAAATAATTATCGGATTAATCCAAATGGCCAAAATTAAATATCCATGAGCTCCTAAAAATATTGGTTTGATTTTTATCTCAGTCCAATATTTTCAGAGAGCAACATGAGCATTTTCTTGGACCCTTTTGGAGAAATTTTTATTTGGGTCATTTTCAAAAATGATTCTGAGGGTTCCACCAATCCTCATTTCAAATTTAAATGAGATTTAAACATGATGCACAAATGACTAGCTAGTCTAGGTCATACCAGACTAGGGATGTGACAACTCGCCCCCACTTGAAAGAATCTCGTCCCGAGATTCAGGGGTCGACGAAAAGAAAGCGGGGTACTCCAATCGAAGACGATCTTCTCGTTCCCAAGTAGCTTCTCTCTCGGAATGATGAGACCACTGAACTTTGAGAAACTTGATGTTCTGACGTCAAGTGACACGCTCTGCTTGATCAAGAATGCGAACCGGGTACTCTCGGTAGGTGAGGTTATCTTGGAGATCAAGCGTTTCGTGGTCCACTCCGCGGATGGGATCCGAGAAGCAACGCCTGAGTTGAGAGACGTGGAAGACATCATGAACTCGAGAAAGATGTGGGGGTAGTTCCAACTGGTAGGCAACCTCTCCTCGTTTAGCGAGAATATGAAAAGGACCAATGTAACGAGGAGCCAACTTGCCCTTGATACCGAAACGATGGGTACCCTTCAAAGGAGTAACCCGAAGGTAAGCTTGGTCGCCAATTTCATAAGTCATATCCTTATGATGACGATCGTACTGGCTCTTCTGACGAGACTGGGCTGTTTTCAAATTCTCACGAATGATGCGAACTTGCTCTTCTGCCTCCTGGATCATATCCGGTCCAAAGAATTGTCTTTCACCGGTTTCTGACCAGTTCAAAGGTGTTCGACATCTTCGTCCATAGAGAACCTCAAAA
>NW_021285708.1:0-1162 GCF_002162155.2 Triticum dicoccoides
CGGGACAAGTTTCGGGGTCATCGGTATTGTACCGGGACCACCGGAAGGGTCCCGGGGGCCCACCGGGTGGGGCCACCTGCCCCGGGGGGCCACATGGGCTGTAGGGGGTGCGCCTTGGCCTACATGGGCCAAGGGCACCAGCCCCTAGAGGCCCATGCGCCAAGATAAAGGAAAAAGGGGAGAGTCCTTAAAGGGGAAGGCACCTCCGAGGTGCCTTGGGGAGGATGGACTCCTCCCCATCCTTAGCCGCACCCCTTCCTTGGAGGAGGGGGCAAGGCTGCGCCTCCCCCCTCTCCCTTGGCCCTATATATAGTGGGGAAAAGGAGGAGCAATCATACCTAAGGCCTTTGGTTGCCTCCCTCTCCCTCCCGTGACACATCTCCTCTCCCGTAGGTGCTCGGCGAAGCCCTGCAGGATTGCCACACTCCTCCACCACCACCACGCCGTTGTGCTGCTGTTGGATGGAGTCTTCCTCAACCTCTCCCTCTCTCCTTGCTGGATCAAGGCGTGGGAGACGTCACCGGGCTGTACGTGTGTTGAACGCGGAGGTGCCGTCCGTTCGGCACTTGATCATCGGTGATCTGAATCACGACGAGTACGACTCCATCAACCCCGTTCACTTGAACGCTTCCGCTTAGCGATCTACAAGGGTATGTAGATGCACTCTCTTTCTACTCGTTGCTGGTCTCTCCATAGATAGATCTTGGTGTTTCGTAGGAAATTTTTTGAATTTCTGCTACGTTCCCCAACACATTTGTACTCACGTTTGCCTATTTTATGTTTTTGCAGAGAGACTTCAGTCTCACTAGTAGTTCCGCTTGGACTTCGACGTTTAGCTTGTTACCTCAGCTACGATCTTGTGCCCTCGGCAGGATCTGGTAGATAGTCAGGCTTCTCAGCCTTTTTCATTTATAGATGTCTGTACTCAGACATCATAGCTTCCGCATGTGCTTTGACTTGTATGCTCTGATTGTTGGGTCATGAGACCCATGTTTGTAATATCTCGCTCCTCGGAGCCTATTGAATGACTACTTGAGTCGTAGAGTCATTTTGTGATGCCATGTTGTATTGCACATATCGAGCATATTGTGTGTATGTTATTGAAATGCTTGGTATGTGTGGGATCTGACTATCTAGTTGTTTATCTTTAGTAGCCTCTCTT
>NW_021285709.1:0-1158 GCF_002162155.2 Triticum dicoccoides
GTTGATAATTTGACTTTGCCATGTGATCAAACAACTGAAATACCAACAATTTTGAGTGCACCCATTGAATTAACTATTGATGCAAAAGAACCAATGTTTAATCATTTTGATATGACCTCTAATCTTGGTGATGATTCTATGTTGAATGACTTATTGCATGTTTGCTTATTTAAGCATGTTGTAGCATGTAAATTTGATGCAAGTAAGGTTTATTCACCAATGTTGGGATGGTTTAATGATGAACATTGTCAATCTTTTGAAATGAATAAGAGCTTCACTTATATGTGCAAACTGAGTTGCAATATTTTCATGCCTTCTACTTCTTGTGCTAATTTTTTGGCTTTAGATTTTATGAACTATGCAAGTTACTCATCTATTCATGTGTCATATATGCAAAAATCAAGGGAAGTAAAAATGGATGACATATACATATACAACATGTACACCTTGTCTCTTTTGTTAGCCACATTTCAGATTACGCAACGCCGAGGACGGCTTTATTTTCAAGAAGGGGAGGATGATGAGGACATGACTACCTTGGATATGACCAAAAATATTGCATATATGCATATTTGTCAGGTGATTTCTAGTGCAAACTATTCAATAATCTATTTATGTTATCCAGAACAAAAATACTTCACACACTTTTGTGTTTTGTCTAATTGCAGGTGTATGGGACATTTGTACAATCCACATATTGCTACACCGTGCGTTTGACTCTCCCTGGTAATCGCTCTATCCAAGCTTTGAGAGTTTTTGACTACAACGGTTGCCGATCACCGCCTGCTGCTGGTTAAGAACTGGTAAGAATTTGAGATTTGCTTGACGGATTTGTGACACCCACCACCACCACTTGTTCGTAGTCTGTAGGATCATATTCTTGTGTGTTTCTATTGCTGCTAACCATGCCAGGATCACAAGCCGACGAGATTGACTGGGAGAATTTATCGAACAAGGAGCTTCATGATAAGTTTCAGCAAATGATGACTGAACAGGTGCAAGATGTGCTGAACAATTTTGAAGAGGCCATGGAGAAGATCACTGGCTTTGAGAAGACGTTCGAAACAAAGCTCGATAACAAGTTTAAAGAATTGCTCGCGCGTCTTCCACCACCACCACCCGCTGCAGCTAACGCACCTCTCCAACAACAACAACAAC
>NW_021285710.1:0-2202 GCF_002162155.2 Triticum dicoccoides
GGGAGAGTTAATCTCTCTTAGATCGGGTTTAAGCCCAATCTAATCGTAGTCTGTAGCGACTCCCAGGGCGGCGATGCGATCCAAGAGCTCGTTTAAGGAAGAGAGCTCCATCGGATCTAACTGCTCGGCGAGTTCTGAGCTGACGTGGAGATTGCTTTCGATGACCCAGAAGTCATCACCGGCGAGACGGCCGAACAGGCGGTCATAAGAAAACCGCCTAGCCGGAGAGTTTGGCCGATAGCCAAAGCTCCTTTAGCAACAGCGCCGTCTTTAAAGACGGGATGCGGCATCCTTCCTGATGGCAACGGCACAGTGGAACTCTCAATGAAAGCACCAATGTCAGTGTCAAAACCGGCGGATCTCGGGTAGGGGGTCCCGAACTGTGTGTCTAGGCGGATGGTAACAGGAGACAAGGGACACGATGTTTTTACCCAGGTTCAGGCCCTCTCGATGGAGGTAAAACCCTACTCCTGCTTGATTAATATTGATGATAGGGGTAGTACAAGAGTAGATCTACCACGAGATCAGAGAGGCTAAACCCTAGAAGCTAGCCTATGGTATGATTGTTGTTCGTCCTACGGACTAAAACCCTCCTATTTATATAGACACCGAAGAGAGCTAGGGTTACACAGAGTCGGTTACAATGGGAGGAGATCTACATATCCGTATCGCCAAGCTTGCCTTCCACACCAAGGAAAGTCCCATCCGGACACGGGACAAAGTCTTCAATCTTGTATCTTCATAGTCCAGGAGTCCGGCCAAAGGTCATAGTCCGGTCATCCGGACACCCCCTAATCTGGGACTCCCTCAGTCTCCATCCGTGTTTGCCAAGAAGAGCTACGTTAAACAGCTGAAGATCCCGAAAGCCCATGCCTCCCTTCTCCTTTGGTGTTGCCAACGCGTCCCAGGCCTTCCAATGCATAGAGTTTCGATCCAGGGAGCTGCTCCACCAATACTTGGCCATGCAAGAAACTAGTCCCTTGCATACCTTCTTTGTTAACTTGAAACAACTCATGCTGAATGTGGGAATGGCTTGGGCCACACACTTTATACGAACTTCCCTGCTAGCACAAGAGATCATTCTTTCTGACCCCCCCCCCCTTGGAGTTTGCTACGAATTATCTCCCCAATGCGTTCAAAGGTACCGCTTGTGATCCTACCCACAACTGTAGGTAGACCAAGATAACGCTCGTTGAACGCTTCAACGGAGATGTTCAAAGTCTGTTTCAGCAGCAGCATGTCTGCAGCAGAGGTGTTTGGGCTAAAGTAAATTGAGCTCTTATCTTTATTCACTGCCTCCCCTGAACCCCTCTCATAGATTCCCAATATTTCATTGAGCCGTTGAGCACTCTCCACCTTTGCTTGCATAAAAATAAGACTGTCATCCGCGAAGAGGAGATGATTAATCCAGGGAGATCTATAGCTGGCTCGAATTCCTTTGTCTACCCTCACCCCACCGAAATAATTCAAGAGCGAAGTCAATCCTTCTGCATAGAGCATAAAGAGGTACGGTGATGCTGGGCAGCCTTGTCGAAGACCCCTTGAGGGGGTAAAGAAAGGAAGGAGTTCACCATTCACACGGATTGCAAATCTGACCGAAGTGACGGACTTCATGACTAGGCGAACGAACTCCACACAGAACCCAAGCTTCATCATGATCACTTGAAAATTGTGCCATTCGACACGATCGTATGCTTTCATCATGTCCAGCTTGATGGCACACGTAGCATCCCCCCCCCCTTCTTCCTCCTTCTCATGGCATGCACACTCTCATGTGCAATAAGTACATTGTCAGTAATAAGGCGACCAGGGACGAACGCCCTCTGTTCAACACCGACGATACCATCCATACACTCCCGCATATGATTGGCAATGGCCTTGGCAGCAATCTTGTACAAAACCAGACACAGAGAGATGGTCGATATTGAGAAATACGCTGGGGGAATCGTACCTTGGGAATCAAAGTAATAGAGGTGTCATTCATACCCGTAGGTAATTCTCCCCCATTGAGAAAATCAAGCACCGCTGGGACAATGTCATCTTTGAGCAAACTCCAGTGGCGCTGGAAGAAACCTCCATGAAGCCATCGACCCCCAGGGCCTTGGACGGAGCCATCTAGAAGAGGGCTCGGTGCACCTCCTCTTCTGTAAATGGCTTGCCAAGTTCAACATTCATATGAGGGGTCACCCGGGTAGGTACCAC
>NW_021285711.1:0-1115 GCF_002162155.2 Triticum dicoccoides
GAGGGGGAGTGGGGGGGCAGGAGCGAGGAATCGGGCAGGGAGCGCCCGGGGGGGGATGTGACAACGCGCTAGAGAGGTGGGGGGATCGAGCGTGGGGCTCTTCCCTGGCGGCGCTAGAGGGAGAGGGTGGGGATCGGGGCATGCTAGGGTTCGGTTGGGGTGTGGGTTAAGCAGGGGGGGAATGGGCCGGCTAGGCTGGCCTGGCTAGGTTAGAGGCCAGCTGGGCCGAGGCCCAGTGAGGGGGAGGGTTGCCCCCTTTTATTTTCTAGTTTTACTTTTTACCTTTTGTTCATTTTCTTTGGGCCACTAAAAGAGTTTTGTTTAATACAAAACTTGGCACAAAAATACAAGGCAATAACCTGGGTTGGTACAAAAAGTTTCAAATCATTTGGGAGTGTTCAACTATTTTTAGAAATTGAAGAGCTCAAACAATTGGCTATTGGTCCACTAAATAAAATTTCCAGGGGCGCTGTGGGAATCCAAAAGAGATTGGTTCCAACATGACAATGATCAGGTGAATTTATAGAATATTGTGAACATTTTAGTTTTGACATCTGAAAACTTTTATTTTCGACTTTGTTTTAGATTTGAATTTGAACCGGTTTCGAACAAACGCGAGTTTAACAACAGTAATCGTGGTGACATTTCATCATCAACAGGCGATCACTTGTGACGCCCGGGTATTTAAGCTACAGTGAGCCTCTGCTAATGATGCCACGTCACCTCGTTTACTGTTGCTAATCTCGCGGCGGTTCGAAACTTTTTAAATTAAAAAGTTAAATATTGTCAAACATCAAAAAATTTCAAACATCAAAACAAAAATGTTCGGTTAGTGCCATTACATAGGTAATTATAATAAAGAAAACACAAATTTATAAAATACTTATGTGCCCTAAGTTGAATTAAAACAATAAAAGTAAATAAATAAAAAAAGAGAGAAAGAGAAGCCCCCCCCTCCTGGACCGCGGCCCAGCTGGCCACCAGGCCGGCCAGGCCGGCCCACCCCGGTCCCCCCCCATAACCCCCTGGGCGACCGAACCCTAGCCCGACACCCCCCACTTCCCCCCACGATCCCCTTCTCCTCTCCCCCACCGATCTGGATCGGGATCGGCCCC
>NW_021285712.1:0-1899 GCF_002162155.2 Triticum dicoccoides
AAGGTAAAATCATGTGAGTCTCATGTGGATATTAGCACATCTTCTACTCGAAATGCCTTATTGTCATGTGCTAGTCCTTGCAATTCCTCTCTACATGATACTGGTACATCTTGTAATGAATTGCTCACCATGCCTTGTTGCTCTAATTAACAATGAAGCTTCTACTTCCTCTAGTTCTTTTGTTAATACTAACCTTGTAAAGGAAAATAAAGAGCTCAAGGCCCAAGTCACTAGTTTGAAGAAAGACTTGGAAAAATGTTGTGATAATATCTTGAATGTGCAAAAGGACCCTCAAGACAAAATAGGACTTGATTTCATCTCCAACAAGAAGAAGTCCAAGAACAAGAAGAAGGGACAAGATCAAGTCAAGAATTCGGCCAACATTACTTGCTTCAAGTGCAAGAAAGTTGGACACCATGTGAGATCTTGTCCATTGAAGAAGAAGGCTTCAAATGTGAAGCATCAAGGGAAGTGGCTTCAAGTTCAATATCAAGATAATGAAAGGCCTCTTCCCATGCCTAACCAAGATAATGCTCTCCAAGTTGAAAAGGTAAAGAAGAAGAGAAAGGGGAGCACATGTTGCTATATTTGCCGTAAGAAGGGACACATAGCTTCATCTTGTCCCAACGGTAACATATCAAAGCCTCCTATAGTCAATAATCATTATTTGCTAAGGAAGGATATTGTTGGCAATGTGTTTGCAAAGTTTGTGGGTTCCAAAAGAAGTTTGAAAGTGGACAAGACCATTTGGGTTGCCAAGCCTATTGTTACTAACTTCTTAGGACCCAACTTGGTTGGGGACGATCAAACTCAAACTTGATCGATAGGTGTGTGGAGGGCATTGGAGACTTGGCTACTGCAGGAAGAAAAACTATTTTCACCATATGTTATGGTTAATGCCAAGTCAAGTGGATTATCATCATATCTATCAATCCAATACTCCTCTTTGCGGTAACTTGTACTTGCATTGTTTACATTGAAAGTCACTATGTCCCTTGCATGTTTAGGTTTTGTACCTAGCATGTGCTTGTATAGTTCTGCTTCCTAGTATACTTGATTTGTGTTATCTAGCATTTGTAGGTTGCAATGCACTTCATATATTTGTGTGTGTGTGTGGTTTCAAGCCTTTATTGCTTCATTAGTTGAATCTTCCTTGGCTCTTTTAAGATATTTACGGATATCACAAACCTTAAATGTGTATGTATGTGGGATACCACCTAGTATTGTTAGTGCAATATTATCTAGTTACTATGTGGTATGTAAATCTCATTTGAAACTCAAATTCTCTCCGTTAATTATCCTTAGTTGGGTTTTATTTGCTTCTTGTGGATAATACATGGATCATCATATTATGGGGGAGTGATATGCTTTGTGCATATCGGAATCCTTGTTAATATGAACAATTGAGGGATGCCACTTAGAATTTATATTTGAGATTATCTTATATCTCCGTGGCATGCAATGTCTTGTTTACGTATGGCATTCTTGTGCAGTTTTACGTAAAATAAAAACCCTAACCCCTGAAATGCTGACGCGTGGATGCCTATTGGTCCCGGTTGGTGCCACCAACAGGGACCAAAGGGCCTCCTGCCTGGGCTCGCCGCACCGGCCATGTGTAGGCCCATCTGTCCCGGTTTGCCTAAGAACCGGGACTAAAGGTCTAGGGGATTAGTACCGACACTTTAGTCCCGGTTCATTAACCGGGACAAATGGCCCTTACGAACCAGGACAATAGGCCCTTTTTCTACTAGCGCATCACCAAATTTCATCTAGATAAGATTTAGCAAATTCAAAAGGAAAAATATCTAGTTAATTCTTTTAGGGGAAAAGCCTATGCTTTATTGATCACGTGGGATAATGTTTGCATCATGTGGTTGGCCAAACCACACATGACGTCCA
>NW_021285713.1:0-1596 GCF_002162155.2 Triticum dicoccoides
AGGACTTGATTTCATCTCCAACAAGAAGAAGTCCAAGAACAAGAAGAAGGGACAAGATCAAGTCAAGAATTCGGCCAACATTACTTGCTTCAAGTGCAAGAAAGTTGGACACCATGTGAGATCTTGTCCATTGAAGAAGAAGGCTTCAAATGTGAAGCATCAAGGGAAGTGGCTTCAAGTTCAATATCAAGATAATGAAAGGCCTCTTCCCATGCCTAACCAAGATAATGCTCTCCAAGTTGAAAAGGTAAAGAAGAAGAGAAAGGGGAGCACATGTTGCTATATTTGCCGTAAGAAGGGACACATAGCTTCATCTTGTCCCAACGGTAACATATCTAAGCCTCCTATAGTCAATAATCATTATTTGCTAAGGAAGGATATTGTTGGCAATGTGTTTGCAAAGTTTGTGGGTTCCAAAAGAAGTTTGAAAGTGGACAAGACCATTTGGGTTGCCAAGCCTATTGTTACTAACTTCTTAGGACCCAACTTGGTTGGGGACGATCAAACTCAAACTTGATCGATAGGTGTGTGGAGGGCATTGGGGACTTGGCTACTGCAGGAAGAAAAACTATTTTCACCATATGTTATGGTTAATGCCAAGTCAAGTGGATTATCATCATATCTATCAATCCAATACTCCTCTTTGCGGTAACTTGTACTTGCATTGTTTACATTGAAAGTCACTATGTCCCTTGCATGTTTAGGTTTTGTACCTAGCATGTGCTTGTATAGTTCTGCTTCCTAGTATACTTGATTTGTGTTATCTAGCATTTGTAGGTTGCAATGCACTTCATATATTTGTGTGTGTGTGTGGTTTCAAGCCTTTATTGCTTCATTAGTTGAATCTTCCTTGGCTCTTTTAAGATATTTACGGATATCACAAACCTTAAATGTGTATGTATGTGGGATACCACCTAGTATTGTTAGTGCAATATTATCTAGTTACTATGTGGTATGTAAATCTCATTTGAAACTCAAATTCTCTCCGTTAATTATCCTTAGTTGGGTTTTATTTGCTTCTTGTGGATAATACATGGATCATCATATTATGGGGGAGTGATATGCTTTGTGCATATCGGAATCCTTGTTAATATGAACAATTGAGGGATGCCACTTAGAATTTATATTTGAGATTATCTTATATCTCCGTGGCATGCAATGTCTTGTTTACGTATGGCATTCTTGTGCAGTTTTACGTAAAATAAAAACCCTAACCCCTGAAATGCTGACGCGTGGATGCCTATTGGTCCCGGTTGGTGCCACCAACAGGGACCAAAGGGCCTCCTGCCTGGGCTCGCCGCACCGGCCATGTGTAGGCCCATCTGTCCCGGTTTGCCTAAGAACCGGGACTAAAGGTCTAGGGGATTAGTACCGACACTTTAGTCCCGGTTCATTAACCGGGACAAATGGCCCTTACGAACCAGGACAATAGGCCCTTTTTCTACTAGCGCATCACCAAATTTCATCTAGATAAGATTTAGCAAATTCAAAAGGAAAAATATCTAGTTAATTCTTTTAGGGGAAAAGCCTATGCTTTATTGATCACGTGGGATAATGTTTGCATCATGTGGTTGGCCAAACCACACATGACGTCCA
>NW_021285714.1:0-1333 GCF_002162155.2 Triticum dicoccoides
TCGTCGTCCTCTCCATCGAGTCACGCGGCGCCAGAAGCTCTGCTGCATCTCCAACGCCGCCGTTTCCGACCTCGGGTGCCGGTGATCCCCGCCGTCGATTCGTCGGACCCCGTGCCTCCCCTGCCTCGCCAGCAGCACCAGAAGAACCGCGGTGAGCCGCTGCATCGTTTCCCCCATGCCTCGTTGCCTAATTCGCCCCCTAGCCGCATCAACCACCGGAGCCGAGAGCTTTTCGCCGCCGGCCATGTCGCCGCCGTAGCCACGGTTGCCTAGAGCTGCAACCGAGCACGCAGCCGTGCTCAGTGCACCCCCAGGAGGCCATAGCACCCATCCGCACCCTCTGCTGTGCTCCCTAACGCCGACTCCGAGCTCACCCGAACTCCGGCGGCTACCTAGCTCGTCGCCGGCGCCGATTCCGGCCGCCCCGACCCCAACCGACTCCACCAGAAGTGGCAGCATGTTCCCAGCTACCCATAGCCACCCTCCGCGGCTCGTTTGGTTGCCGAAACGACCAAAACCACTCTCGCCGCCGCGTCGGGCTCGCCGGCGGCTAAACGCCGGCGACCGCTGATCCGATGACCGGCGTGGGTTGACCCCACTGCCTGGTTTGACCCCCCCTTGGGTCGATGACAGGTGGGGCCAGCCCCCCTGTTAATTAGTTTAGTTATTTTAATTTAATTACCCCCTGCTGACACTGACATGTGGGCCCTAGTGCCCTAATCTTTAATTAAGCTAAACTAAACCCCCTCCTGTTTAACCTGTGACGCTGACATATGGGTCCCACAGGTCAGTTTGACCTGGACGGCGCCCGTTGACCTGCTGACGTCACTATGAGGTCATGATGACGCAATAATTCCTTTCTGGAATTTAAATAAATCTTAAATGATTTAATAATTTCAGAAAATAGCTAAAACTTCTATAAATCATAGAAAATTAACCGTAACTCCAAATTAAATAATTTATATATGAAAAATTATCAGAAAAATTCAAGGAATCCATCTGTACCATTTTCATGCATGTTAGAACAACTTATAGATGCTGTTTAGCACAAATCATATAAATGGCATTTGAATAATCACATATGGAGTTTGAATTTGAATTTTATATTCAAACCAACTTCATTTAATCTGTTGCTAGTTGCATTAGCCCAAAACACATTCATTTTGCCATGTCATGATCATGCATCATGTTGTGCATTGCATTGATTGTGTTCCTTTCTGTGTTGCCGGTATTTGTCCCCTCTCGATAGACGTGATACCGATGATGTGATCGTTGACACTGATGAAGACCCAATGTTATCTTCAGAAGTGCCAGGCAAGCAAAACCCCCTTGT
>NW_021285715.1:0-8866 GCF_002162155.2 Triticum dicoccoides
GGAGCTGAATAGCCCATGAACCATTAGAATGCTGTGATTGTACTGAGCAAGCTGGCTGTGCCGTGAAGGAATACAACGTCGGGAAGAGCTGGCATAAACGGCCCACTTCTAGACATTGGTCCTTCCAGAAGGAAATCAAAAGCCCAGACCCCAGAACACATTTAGAGGAGTTGATGACCATAGGAACGAGATCTCTGAACCCTTTCCAGATGGTAGTGTCTCTGCTACTAGCACGTTGTGGAAGAACAGCCCGGCAGTAATGTGTGGCAAACCAGTTATAACATGGTATGTCTGAACCTTGTACAACTTTGGAGACAAACTTGCACATCATAGCTTGATTGTGAGCTTGCAGCTGACGGATTCCCAACCCTCCATTGATACGAGGCAACGATACTGTATCCCAAGCCACTAGGCATTGGCCACCCTTGACTTTGTTCTTGCCTTGCGAGAAGAAAGCACGTAAGAGACTTTCTAATTTCCCCAGAGACTCCTTGGGCCAAGCAAAGCATGACATGAAGTAGCTTGGTATACCAGTGAGAACTAAGTTGATGAGAGTCAGTCTACCCCCTAAGGATAAGAAGGTAGCTAACCAGCCTAAAAGACGACGGTCAACCTTGTGTATAATAGGCAGTAACATACCGTGCGTAATTTTGTGCAGAGAGAGAGGCAGACCCAGGTAGTTGCATGGAAAGGATGAAACGGGGCAGCCTAGGATCTGGGCAATGGCCGAAGCGGTGCTGGAGTCCACAGCAACAGGTACGAGAGTGCTCTTGTGGAAATTTATGGTGAGCCCAGAAAACGCACAGAAAGCTGTGAGGGCTGACTTAACAACTGCAGCCTGCTGCGTAGTGCCTTGAAAAAGGATCAGCGTGTCATCCGCGTATTGCAGAACCGGGAAGAAACTGTCCGAACCGAGTGGGTGAACCAGGGAGCCATCCTGGAACAAATGGCAGCACATTCTCTGCAGTACGTCTGTAACAATAATGAAGAGGTAAGGGGATAAGGAGTCGCCTTGCCGAAACCCTCGCTTAGCCCGGATGGGAGCATCCATCTCGCCATTAAGAAGGACTTTAGAGCTGCCAGTTGACAAAAGCGTATGAATCCAACTAATCCACAACTGAGGAAAACCTCTGGCTTCAAGTACTTTGTGTAAACAGGACCAACTGACACTGTCAAAAGCTTTATGGAAGTCCAACTTCAGAGCAATGACCGGCAATTTCCGTTTGTATGCATATTGGATCATTTCGGCAGCCAGGGTAAAATTTTCTATGATCGATCTGCTCCGCAAGAAGCCAGACTGGAGGGAGTGAATCAAGAGAGGGATCCAAGTTTTCAGTCTGCCTGCCAGAACCTTAGAAACCAGCTTGGGTATACTGTGTACGAGAGAAATAGGTCTGAAATCCCACATCTCCAAGGGCGTATCCTTTTTGGGTAGCAGGGTGATGAGAGTAGAGTTAATACCAGCAATATCAACTTCAGTTTTGTCGAAATCCTAAAAAATGGAACAGGTCATCCTTTAGCAGCAGCTTGAAAGTCTTGTAAAACTCGTTGGTGAAACCGTCAGGTCCCGGGCTTTTGTTATTGGGTGAGCCACTAATGGCTTGCACGATTTCAGCCCAGGAAAATTGTGCCGTCAGGGCAGATAAATCAAGCGGAGTGTATAGGGAGTGCACATCCACTGTGTTCAAGGAGGGGGCAGGCTGTCCCAAGATTGCTTTAAAGTACTCTGTGGCCAAACTGAGTTTTTGACCATTCTGGAAATGCTCCACCCCATTGTGCACAAGCACTTTAATCTTATTTTAAGATTAAAATGATAAGAACAAACAAATATTTAAGAAATTATTCCAATGCAATTCAGGGTTGGTCTCTGGTAAACCTTTTTTTTGGACACCGTTTCAGGTGAGCTACCAACGTGTGAGACTTGATCAGGCTAGTTTGCTGCTCAACTTCTCTCTCCCCCGCACCCGCACGCCTCCCTCTCCATCTTGCTCCGTCCGTCCGTTGACCTTTGCCCCCTGCTCGCTCGCTGCCGCGGCACACATCCGGCCTCCCCCTCGGGCCTCCCCCCATTGACCTTTGCCCCCTGCTCGCTCGCTCGCTGCCGCGGCAGCACACATCCCGCCTCACTGCATCACCCAGCCTCCGCCGGAGCTCGCCATCTGGACACACCAATCCCTATTCTTGCCCTCTACTTGTTTGATTTCCAAGCTTGCTTGTTGATTTGCTAAGCAACATGTATATAAACTGGACTGATTCAATCTAATGAAGCGAGGTGGGACTATTCTATGGATGCACGATAGTGGAAGGGTTGATCAAACTTTCGCAACCAGGATAAACCAACGAATCGTTGATCGATACTGGCTGTGTGATGGCGACCAGGGCGGTGAGGGTCGGCGTTGAGCGCGAGGCCGTGGGCCGGGCCGCTGGGGACGGTCAGCTCGTCCACGTACCCGGCGTTCAGGGACGCATCCGTCACCGGAGCTTCGGCGGCTGCGGGCGGTATACGAGGTACACGGTGAGCACGGTCACACCGATGACGACCACCGCCAGCCAAAACAAGATGCAGCAGAGAGTGAAATAGAAGGCCGGCAGTTGCCTGGCTTTGCCTCCAGCGAGAGGAAGCTCGGGGAGCCTTTCCGGAATCCTCCTCCCCGGCGTCTAGCGAGATGTCCTGGGCTCCTCGCGGCGTTTGCAACGGTGACCCCTGGTGGTCATGGTGCTGGTGCTGCTTCCCGCCAACCTGACCTTCGCCAGCAACTCCAGCGTCACCCAGAACACGCTCCAGATCACCCCGGATAGCAACAGCGCCAGCGGGCCCAACAACTTCCTCGTCAACCAGACCGGCAGCGTCTTCCTCTCCTCCCCGTTCGTCTTGTGGGCCTCTGAACCTGCCGGTGGCAGGTACGTCGCCTCCTTCTCCACCGTGTTCCGGATCAACCTCTACCGCACCAACGCGACAAGGAAGGGCGAAGGCCTCGCGTTCGCCGTCGCGTCCAGCAACGGCGGCGGCGGCCTGCCCCCCGGCAGCCACGGCGGGTACCTAGGCCTCACCAACGCGTCCATGGACGGCAACCCCGCCAACGGGTTCGCGGTCGTGGAGCTGGACAGGGTGAAGCAGCCCTACAACCTCGATGACAACCACGTCGGCCTCGACGTGAACGGCGTCCGCTGCACCCACGCCACCTCGCTCACGCCCTTCGGCATCCAGCTCGCTCCCATCGACACCACGGTCAACGATGGCTTCTACATGGTCTGGGTCAACTACGACGGTGCGTCGCGGCGTGCGCGGGCGTACGTCGCCATGGCGTGGCCTTGCTCGATGCGCCGCTGGACCTCTCGGCAGTGCTCCTCGGCAAGCGGGCCTACTTCGGCTTCTCATCGTTCACCGGCGTCAAGTACCAGTTCAACTGCGTGCCCATGTGGAACATGACGGTGGAGAGGCTCCCCGGTTGATATGGGCTGTTTCTTCGCTTGGCCTTTTCTCGATGGGTTGTTTCATTCGTTTTCTTGGTGCCGAACGATCCGAGCGAAATCTATCAACGCTTTAGTACCACCTCGCGTATATGTTTTAAATTTAAACTAAAAGCGTAAATTCATATGAAGAAAGCGTATTGTGACGATGAACCCATGGAGTCAATTCGTGCTTTATTATTAGGGACTAGGAAACATGCCCGTGCATTGCAACGGGAAAAATAAAATATATCATAGGCCTGTACGCCAAACACACACACCCTCGTCTCCCACACACAACAACGCGTCCATGTCCTCTATTTCAACACAACGCCCAACACACGTCACAGCTTATCCTACACACAATCAACAGATTGTTTACCTGCATAAAAAGGTAGTACTAAACTAATTGGAAATTTTCAAGAGGGGATGAGCGTTCGTGTGTAACTAATGCTATGTTGCAGTTGCGAGTGGGATTGTTTGATTACTTTTTCCTAGGAAACAAAGGAAGAAAAAACTTATCAGCATAAGACAAGCATGAACAAATTAAAGAGCTAAAATGTAGCCCATTGGCTTCCTGTCCACCAGCTCTGTCTAAACCTGGCAGAACAATAATTTTAAGGCTTGAAGGTAAGGCTGAGCTTGAATTAATATATAAACTATTCAAAATCAAGAAGATGAGAGGGGAAGGGAGAAAATAATAGAACAGTGCCATGAGAACCACAAAACTGTGTCTGATTTATGGTCGACACGCTGTGGCAACCATCGGATGCAGTTGGCCAGCACTTCTACCCCACTCAAGTAGAGTGTCATGTGCATATCGGCCAAGAAACGTTGTGTGCACGACATTTTTTAAATAATACTAGCAAAAGGGCCCGTGCGTTGCAACGGGAGAAAAAAAATCATAATCTTCAATAGCTATGACCATATTTTGTTCACATTTCATCGCATGATTTTGAAAATTTATTAAGAAATGCAAGAAAGTGTTTCTTAAAATTTATTCACAAATTGAAGAAATGTTCAAAATTTTAAAAAAATATCATGGTGGTAAAACAACTTGGTAATTCAATCCACCTTCTGAATCCAACTAATCCAGGCTTGCCACCGCCGTCAATGGCACATCCGGCTCATGAAAGGATAAATAGCAACAAAATGTTTAAGCACCACTTGTGTGTTTGTACATAACTATGGAGTAGAAAACAACGAAAATGTTTCATTCACTTGCTTCCTACTGAACTGTTGTCTTCTGAAAAGCTATGCCAAGTGTACTACTTCTGAGAAACAACCACCTAAAGAACATTAAAAAATATTAAAGCATAATGCTACAATTTTCAGACTGTTGGCACAAAGGTTAGATCTATCATTGTGACAATCTATTGCCAGATAAATCAGTTACTTAAGTGCAGCAATTATATAACTTATGCTGCATCACCCAAAAAAATTAGTATAGCAAAAAGGCATGGATTGGAAACTTTGTCCACAATCATCTACTGGAAAAAGAAATTAGAAGGACAATGTCTGTCGATTATACACACACACAGGGGGATCTAGAAGAAGATTATACACACACAGGGGGATCTAGAAGAAGAAAAAGCGGATCACCTGTAGGTGCTATAGCTTTGTAGAAGGTAAAACCTTAGAGGCACACTAAGTAAAATTCAATGTGTGTAAACTGATCTGACAGGTGAAACTTTAATTCAACAAACATGGCAATCACTAACTGCATTATAGTCAAGAGATTGTATCACTAAGTTGCCTCTTCTAAGCAATAATGGTAGCAGTTGCGTGCAAGGTGGGAAAGCTTAACTTTTCGATAAGCAGACATGCTTGATTATATGATCTAAACAATAACCTTGTTATATTACCTAACTATATAAGGGTGACTAAAACTTAAAGTCCATTAAGAAGTAGAAGGTCACATGTTGCGGAACAAGACCAGGCTTGAATTTCCAAACGTTTATCAAATGGCGTTATCATCTGTAGCAGAGCAGTATAGTCAGAAGCAAAAACAATGCAACTAAGCAATCATGAAGGACAAAGAGGTAAAAACTAATACAGAGTACTACAGAGAACTACCAATATTACTGATAAATACCGAAGCGAAAGAAGCACCCCCTAGATTGACTGTAACCAGATTAACAAAGTTAATAAGTAGATCATCCTGGATTGACCATATACAATATTTGTTACAACACAAAGTTAAAGAAGCTACCACTCTTGTTCTAGAAGGCTAGAAGTTCTCACATTAATTGAAAACAAAGAGGCAGATCTCCACCGCTTGTTATGGTGGTGCAGAAGTGCAAGTTAATCAGATAAAAATATGTATCAAAATTGTTATAGCTATATAAGACGAAATTGTATGACACTTCCATCATTGTTTACTCTGCCAAAATATTTACTCTGACCTCGAATGACACTCATGAACAAATCTAGAACTAATTGCAAGCTGCAACAATGTGAGCACGGTCTATATTACCGTAAAGGACAGAGAAGAGAAAATATACAAAAAAGAGAAGATATTTGTACAGTAAGGAAAACTAACCATGAATAGATTAACCTTAAGACACACAATAGGGATAAGACAGGAGTTTGTTCAGTAGATTTACCATTGATCCAAAAAGTTATTAGTAGGCTTAAGACACATGCATCAGGCATAACAGAGAATGAATGCCAAACAAATCACCCAACGTAGTATGTAAAATTTGTGCAACACCTTTTGTATCATCTTGACAATTGATCCGAACCTGCATCCTTCTGAATCTATAGAAGTAACGACCACTATGTCCTACACATCATTGTCCTCTTCATCACTGCAACCTGGATCTATTACAGTAGTAAACTTTATGCAATTATACCTTTTGTATTCTCCCAGCGTTTGGTCTAAACTTGTGCCGTTCTTTAGAAGCAGCAACTACATGTGCATGTCCTATATAGCATTCTCCTCTACGTCACGTATAGCACTTACTTGAACTTTTCGAGGACCTTGCATGCCTGTTGTAAACCTCCTGGATTTTTCAAATTTGGAGCAGGTGTTGTCCCTCTGTCATCCATGCTTGCCGTTCTTTACTCCTTAAGCCTAGTAATCAGACATATCAAGTATTATGAACAGAAAAAGGAAGATTAGATGGACAATGCTACAATCAGTGACGCTAAGGTGTCTATCCTGAATTTCATCAATAAACAGCGTGTGACACACAGTTGTAAATATATTGATTGGAGGAGCACACACCTGAAGCAAGTATTGTTGTTGCTAATGTTTCAATCAGTGACGCTAAGGAGCGCCGCAAGTTTGTTATTCAGATCGGTGATGGAAGCTCAGATGCTCACCGCTCCAGGACTGTAAGACCAGAAATGGTGTCCTTGTCAGGCAGCCGGCCGTCTCGGTTGGTAGCTGTCCAACGTAGTGCACTGCTACTTGTCGAAGAGATGCTCCTGGAACCACCACAAGCCTCCTCGTGTCGCCCTTCACGTCTTCACCAGTCCAGGGGCTACCTCCTCCAATGCACAAGATGCAGTTTACTAAGTGCCAAAATCAAAAGTTTGACCCTGCAGAGATGAAGGCTTCAGAAGACCAACATGGTAGCGAGCATATTAGCACCGAATACAGAATTATAGCGTGCAAATGTCGCATTGAATATGCATAATTACAATTTTACAGGGCCAGAAAAATGACACTGTAGTTCACTAATGTGGTTAGAGGTTTGTGCATCCAACCATCCAAGTAAGCGTGCTTATAACCTTAACATACAAAGTTTGCATTCATTCAAGTTAGGAGAAAAATACTACCAAAATAAACTAATTTCCTCTTAAAGGTTATAACCAGAAAAATTCTCACATGTCGCTTAATTAAAATTCTATGCAATAGTTTATTGAGCATTTATGCGTACTCTGAAAAAGCTATGAATATAATTTTTATGCTGAATATAAGAATGCCAATAGCCTGAAAAAGCTATGAATACCTTTTTATGTTGAATATAAGAATGCCAATAGCCATGACACTCAATAGGAGACACACATCCCAAAGAAAAAATGATGTTACTAAGCCATTTAAATTTTGGCATTTATTCCCAACTTCAGATAGGCGCATTCCATAAAGGAAACACTTCATTGGAATCTTTCCAGTCACGTCACATCATAGAACACGCCCTGCAGAAATGTAAGAAATATACACAATGGACATCAAATAGCTGAACAGGAAAGACACGAGAAACCTCAGACCAGATAAGTAAAATTTGATGGTCCATAAAATCCCTTTAGAAGACATAAGAAGGTTTATGCTCTCAATAATGTCCAAGAAAACCTAACATGCGAGAAGAACAGAATGTAAAAATGAGATGACATTAAAGAAAACAAAGAAACAAAAACAGAGGAAAATATGGGCCATTGTTCTAACACGAATGCTGGTTCATGTACAATATGTATTAGAACTGAGATGCATTTTAAAATGTATGTAGGATGATGGCATTGCTAGTAGCCCCCGCTCTGATAGGAACCTAGGACCATTATAAATGTTGGTGCTATGTTTTTTTTCTGAATACAACTGAAGCCTCCCTACAATTTAATTCAAATACCTCATTCTTCTTGTACACAATACCATCTCTTCTCCAACCAACAACACCGATAACTTGCAGGGTCGCATTTAGAACAGGCTTATCTGAAGGCTATCAATATAGAGAAAAGGATATGTGATTTAGTTACTTACCTAGAAAATAAATAGGAACATACATAATTATTTTTGTAAATCCAATACAGCAGACTCATTATTCATATACTCCTGACCTTGGAGGAAAATGGCGACCGTACACGTTCCTGGGTTATGTATAACTTCAAAAATTTAGGTGAGAGATTCTAAGGATAACCAAAGTCCATAATCTCTGCACTGTTGCACAGAGTCAATATTACAAACAAAAAACATTCCATGGTGGAAAGTGAAGCAGCAAGCAAAGTCCAAAACTGGATGTGCCCTTACCATCAAGAAGTTTGTATATTAGCACCAAGTTATTCCTGATAGCATCTTGATCAAAAGTTCCACCAAAGTAGGACTTGAAGAGGGCCACTGCCTGATAATTTCAAATAATCTTCAGCAGAAATAACGGCGAATGAGATAGGTCATATTAAAATACCATAGGGGGCTCCCCTACTGTTCCGAGGTCAAAAAGATAGGACATATTAAATTGCTGATAAGAATGTCAATGTGTACAGAGTAGGATCTATACATTGAATTAGCAACTGTAATTTCATCACTGAATCATCTTTGTCCTAACATACAAATTAAACTAACTCCTAGCCCAATCCTCTCGGTAAATCATATAGAGCACAAAGGGTTCTGTTATTCATTTAGTCCTATCAAAGTATTCGCAAAAGTGATGAACATGGAACATCAAACCACCTAGGCATTGTAAATTTCTAGAAGTAC
>NW_021285715.1:9357-9859 GCF_002162155.2 Triticum dicoccoides
AAATAGAAAATTCCAGTCGCCAAACAAAGCCAAACATCGATACCATTATTAGATGGCATGATCATTTACACCTCTTGGATTGAGATGAACATTATCTTACACTTTGACAGAGCAAAAATAGGTAACTACAGAAACTAATCTGGCCTGTTAAGTAACTACTACATTCTGTTGCTTTGAATAGACTTGTGTTCTTCTATGCTCACTCATATATCCTCAGTTTTAATGACCAAAGTTTCTCAAAGTCGTCTAAGTATTCTACTATCTGTGTGAATTATTTATTTCTCTAAACCAAATGAGGTTAAGTATTTCAAGCGTCTAGCACATTTGAATTGCAGAGAGAGAACAAGCAAATCTTTACCTAATTTAAGTAAAAAATTAGAAGAGCAGCCGTGGGAGAACTTAAACCTATTCTTGCCTCCAGATTTCTCTTGAGGGGGGTGGGGATGTATATATATGAAGGGTATGATTCATCATCGGCTGGCAGGGATCTCCGCCTGATCCG
>NW_021285715.1:9869-13985 GCF_002162155.2 Triticum dicoccoides
TGACCTGGAGAGGATATGGCGCGGTGGGGAGTAGGGGCGCGGGCTTCTGCTCCGCCGTTAACCCCCGTGGTGTGCACGACGAGACGACGTCGTCTCCATTGTAGAGGGCTCACCGCTTTAGGGAAAGGTAGTAGACAACAGCTCCTCCAACTCTGGCCGTGGCCGGCATGGCACTGGATCCGGCGACCTAGAGAGGATGTGCCACGGTGGGGAGGAGGAGCGCTCCGGTGGCAACGACAGCGGGGCCCGGTCGGATCCGGCCGGGGGTGGATCCATTTGCAGCGGATTTGGCGTGGGGGCGGCCGGATCCGGCGAGATTGAGGGTCGGCGGCACCATGGAGGCCCCTGTCCAGCAAGAAAGAGGGAGAGAGGTGAGAGGAGATTGAGAAGAAGGAGGAGAAGCGAGAGGGGCGAGGCGGCGAAGCAGACGAAGGTCTGGCGGTGAAGGTCGCCGATGGCGGGGCGTGGCGGAGGGGTGGGGTCGCCGGCGAGGCGGCTTGCGGACGCGAGGGGAGCGAGGGCAGGCGGGAGCTTGCGGGCGCGAGGGGAGCGAGGGCAGGCGGGAGCTGCGGGCGGCGGCGCGGTCCGCTTCGCGCCCGTGCGGGATTAGAGGGGCTTTTTTGTAAAATTGAAATGTTATATAGAGACCTACTAAAACAGGGACTGCGGGTTAATTTCTTATAAACCAAGGGACTTTTATGCAAAATCGCTAGCGACGACGGACGCCCAGAAACAGTAACTGCTTTATTATTAGTATATATATATATATATATATATATATATATATATATATATAAGTATTAGGGAAGATATAGTATGATTTCGGAAGTAAGAAAATGCACATGTTGCAAAAATACCCTCTTATATAGTATGATTTCAGACTATGATTTCAAAAGAAAGGGAGCTTCTCGTTGTACACAACTACAATTATTCTCTTTGTCTCCCAAAGTTTAGCCAACTATTTTGGTTACGTCCCAAAATTTGAAATTTGTGCCGACGTCTATACATTTAATCTATTGTATGTCTGTATCTAAAGAGCAGATGGCAAGATAATTTATTTCATGGAAAATGCATTGTAGTCTAAGTCAAGAAAACATGCAAATACATTGGCTATCTTCGCCTGCGTATATGCTGGCCACAATTTGTTAGTCCGTTGCTTCATGATTTTAGCCGCGCCAACAACTCTTGCTGCATACACAGATTGTGTGCCTTTTGATCAGCTAGCTTGGGCTTGTCCTGTGTACGTCGCCATGTATAATAGGAGATTGATCATCCCAGAAAGTGAGGAGCACCAGGACATACCTTTCGAACTCTAGCTTCTGGACGACAATACCATTCAGCAAAAGCTCTGAGTCAAATATTCCCAAACCTGAAATGCCAAGAAATTGCAGAATTTATACATAAATTCGAGGGATAGGTATGCATTCTGCATAATACTAAAATAACTACAAAATATGCATGTTTAAAAACATCAAGGTTGTGATACACTAATCTGATTATTCCGATGGAGCTCAGACTTGTAGGTAGAAATAGGGGACTGGTGTATACTGCAGTAACATCTACTAAAGTCGACCATTACTCCAAGATCAAAATGTGATAATCATAATATAAGTTTGCTTCATGGAAAAATTGAAACATATTTTCTTGTACTCTGCTGACAGCTATACTTGTTCATAAGATAACCAACATGTATTTTGACAAACTGATTAGTATTTTTATCTACTTTTTTGTGACCGGAATGTCCATTGAGGCAGGCAGGCAGAGGCATACAGGGGCTTTGTAGCGTTGGCCTGATGTAATGTATAGAGGTGCCAACTGTTAGTCATCTGGGAAAGAAGATGTGTTCATCAAGAGCCTAGACTCGTCTTTTCCCCAACTCTGTAGCCAGTTTAGGTTGGAAAATTCGTGAAGAATGCTTCAATCATCATCTGCACGAGTTTCTCCATTGCTTACATCTGCATGTACATACTGACATGGAGTAACTCTCATGGTAGCAAGAAATTTTAATTTCCACTGACGTGCAAACAAAGTATTAACACAACTGGAGCAAAGAAGATCACAGAGATGAAAAAATGATCATCAGTATAGATAAAAAATAGGACGGGTGAATAAAATGTTCTAACCTTTCAAATTGAGGTGCATTAGTAAGAAAACTGAAACTTCTTACCCTGTTGTTTGCACAAGTAGCAGGCTTTCCTAGGTTTGGATCACTCCAAGAAATCAATGGGTAAATTGCGGCAGCTGCTATGTTCTGCGGATTGTGCCGAAATACGAAGTGGTTAAGACATCGACATAGGGATGGATTGCATTGCAAATTCGACAGCCAACAACGACAGGAGCACGTCTCTGAAGAAAAAACAAATCCACGATATGATCTCTACTCTCTGATAGACGGTGGAGAAAGTAGATGGAGAGCGCCATCACCAGCACTGGCGGAGCTCTGTCTAGGCTGCAGAGGCAACGAAGCGGGTCCATCTCCGGCGCGCACATCCAGGTGTCCACCGGCAGGCGGCATGCCCTGTCGAGCCGGCCCCGGTGCTCTGTCAAGGCTATTAGTGCAGTAGCAGGTCGCTGCACACACCTGCTCGCTTGCTTTATGCCCCTGTATCGCTTCTCAGCATAGTGAAATAAGCTTTCTAACAATCTGAATCAACATAATGGAACTCGGTTCAAACTGTCAGTCCAAGTTAGGATTGATATACTTAACACAAAACACAATTGAGACATACAACATCAGAATGGTGTAACAGTTCTCTACCGCAATGCACATTTTAAAAGATTGGCACTTTGAAAAACTTCATTGCCTCCCTAGGATGGCAATAGCACGGACCTCGACACGTATGTCGCATATTGCTTTCAAGATCAGTAAGCGAGTCGATGGTTCAAGCTCCTTGTACAATTCAATTTCAGCTCTGCACAAGATCGAACAATTAGAAAAACTATGAAGATAAGACTGAATCTGAATATCTGATCAAGCAATTCTCATGTACAGGACTAAGCCATGTGATGCAACTATTGGTACATCACCTTCTGCAACCTGCAGTTTGGATCTCTATTAGTTTAGTGAATGGAATATCAATACTGGCATTAAATTGTTTCCAACATAACCAATCCCAGAGATGCTGGCTGAACAACATGTATTGCCTAAGCAGAGCATGTGATCAAATACAGTGCCAATCAAATCTACTCTAGTAAATCAATGAATGAAGTATGTTCCAGCGATGAAATAGCAGGCATCAGCCATGCTGCTACTGTACCATGTGCTCAAATAGTTAATGCAAGAAAACTAAAGATTAGCAGTAAATTCCTAGAAGCCTAAGCGAAGAAGCAAACCCAGTACGCCGATCTGCCGGCCGCTGGGGGTAGGGTATGATGGTAGAAAAGGGACACGCACGTGGAGGAAGTTGAGGACGGAACCGAGCTCCCACATACAGCAGAGCCACCACCGTGCCAGCTCCGCGGGCGCTTCGGGCTCCGACACAAGCGGCGCCTCGTCCGCCGCGGCACCCGCTGCAGCTTGGCGACGCGGCCGTTCTACCGGCCAGCACAGAAAACAATTTTACTGTCAAATTTCATCAAACACTTTGCATGCCTTGAAATAGGAATATTATGGTAGGGGGAGTGGGATCCAGGGAAGCCGTGGGCAGGGGAGGTGAGAGAGCGTGTTTTTCTGAGAAAGAGGTGACGTGAGAGAAGAGAGAGATGCTATGAGAGAGAGAAAGAAGTGTGTTTTCTGAGAAAGAGAGCACACAGAAAACATTTTTTTTATGAGAGGTGATGTGAGAGCGTATTTTTTCTGAGAAAAAGGTGATGTGAGACAGAAGAGAGGTGCTATGAGAGAGAGAGAGCAGAGAGAAAGAGCATGTTTTTAGAGATAGAGAGCATATAACATTTTCTCGTGAGAGAGAGGTGATGTGAGAGATGAAGGAGCAGAGGTGTTGTGTGAGAGAAATGAGAAGAGAGAGAGAGGTGACGTGCGTGAGTGAAAAAAAAGATGTCATTTAAAGGTGAGAAAGTGCACGGACAAACATATGACCACTGCAGCAAGGAGTGCACTGCTCCTCCTCTGTTAATTACTGGCAAGCTCTGACAGACCATGGATATTTGAGACAGCTC
>NW_021285716.1:0-1496 GCF_002162155.2 Triticum dicoccoides
AGCATTTTAGTAGAAGTGTTATGATCAACACTACTATTGGAATAGCTTCTACCCACTTAGTAACGTAATCAACAACAACTAAAATATGTGTATAACCATTGGAGGCAGGAAAAGGTCCCATATAATCAAAGCCCCAAACATCAAATGGTTCAATTACAAGAGAATAATTCATAGGCATTTCTTGACGTCTACTGATGTTACCTATTCTTTGACATTCATCACAAGATACGACAAACTTAAGAGCATCTTTGAAAAGAGTAGGCCAATAAAAACCAGATTGTAGTACCTTGTGTGCAGTTCTATCTCCAGCGTGGTGTCCTCCATAAGATTCAGAGTGACACTTGCGTAGGATTTGTTCCTGTTCATGCTCAGGCACACAACGTCTAATAATACCATCTACTCCTTCTTTATAAAGGTGTGGATAATCCCAGAAGTAATGTCTTAAATCATAAAAGAACTTTTTCTTTTGCTGATATGTGAAACTAGGCGATATATATTTAGCAACAATGTAATTAGCATAATCAGCATACCAAGGAGCAGTACGAGAAGCATTGACGACCGCTAATTGTTCATCAGGAAAGCTATCATTAATAGGCAGTGGGTCATCAAGAACATTCTCTAACCTAGACAAGTTGTCCGCAACGGGGTTCTTAGCTCCCTTTCTATCAATAATATGTAAGTCAAATTCTTGGAGCAAGAGAACCCATCTAATGAGTCTAGGCTTAGTATCTTTCTTTTCCATAAAATATTTAATAGAAGCATGATCAGTGTGAATAGTAACTTTGGAATCAACAATATAAGGTCTAAACTTATCACATGCAAACACAACTGCTAAGAATTCTTTTTCAGTGGTAGCATAATTTCTCTAGGCAGTATCAAGAGTCTTACTAGCATACTGGATAACATTCAATTTCTTCTCGACTCTTTGCCCTAAAAGAGCACCTACAACACAATCACTAGCATCACACATAATTTCAAAAGGTAAATTCCAATCAGGTGGCTGAACAATAGGTGGAGTGATCAAAGCTTTCTTAAGTGTTTCAAATGCTTCTACACAATCATCATCAAAGACAAAAGAAATATATTTTTGCAATAAGTTAGTCAGAGGCCTAGAGATTTTAGAAAAGTCCTTAATGAACCTCCAAAGGCATGACCAAGGAAACTTCTTATACCTTTTATGTCCTTGGGACATGGCATCTTTTCAATAGCATCAACTTTAGCTTTATCAACTTCAATACCTCTCTCGGAGATCTTGTGTCCCAAGACAATGCCTTCATTAACCATAAAGTGACACTTTTCCCAAATTAGGACAAGACTAGTGTCTTTGCATCTCTGCAAAACTCGATCAAGGTTGCTCAAACAATCATCAAAAGAGGATCCATAGACGGAGAAGTCATCCATGAATACCTCACAAATCTTTTCACAAAAATCAGAAAATATAGCCATCATGCATCTTTGAAAGATAGCAGGTGCATTGCATAAACCAAAAGGCATAC
>NW_021285717.1:0-1210 GCF_002162155.2 Triticum dicoccoides
AGATGCTTCAAAAGAACGAGACGGAGATAAGATGTCCGTGTCGAAGATGCAAGCTGAAGAGCCTTATTGCGGACCCGGATTCCGGGCAGGTGCGGGACCACCTGCTGTTGCGTGGTTTCATGGATGGCTATCGGTGGCAAGGTGATGAAGATGACTACGAAGTCGTCCATGCGGGCCGGGCAAGAAATGAGGAAGGGCAGCAAGACAACCACCGCGGCTCGGGCGGGCGAGAAGACGAAGAATCCCCAGGAGATGATCACGACTGTGATGCTGTACACAGTCATCATGTAGAAGATGCAGGACATGATGATGAGGAAGATGCCGGAGCAGGCGACGGGCATGATCATGAAGATGATGATGCCGGCGGAGCAGACGACGCTGGACCATCGATGGGCTGGGTGCAGGACCCTCATATTCAAGAGCTGCTTCTCAAGCAGACGGATAACGCAAGAGCTGCCGCCTGAGAGAAAGCCAAGATGGATCAACTTGAGTTAGACGCGGTTACTCCATTGTATGAAGGATGCAGGCCCGAGGATACCCGCCTGAAAGTAACGCTCATGGCCCTGGAGATGAAGGTAAAACACAAAATGACCGACGCATGCTTCGACGAGAACATGTCATTCTAGCACGAACGTCTTCCCAAGGGGAACAAGTGCCCGACCAGTTTGGAGGAGGCGAAGAAAATCGTGTGTCCTCTGGATTTACCGCACGTGAAATACCATGTGTGCATGAACAATTGCATCATTTATCGGGACGAGCACGCGGAGTCTACAATATGTCCGGTGTGCGCTGTCACTCGATACAAGAAGAGGAAGAAAGCTCCTCGAAAAGTGGTGTGGTACTTTCCGATCACTCCTCGTCTGCAGCGGTATTTCGCGGATCCTAAGGTAGCAAAGCTCCTACGTTGGCACGCGGATAGGGAGGAGAAGAAGCGAGAAGATGACGCAAATGATCCGGAGATAGATAAAAAAGACAAGATGCTGAGTCACCCTAAGGATGCGAGCCAGTGGCAAGCATTGAACTTCGAATACCCAGAATTTGGGAACGATCCAAGGAACATCGTGCTGGGCGCGAGCACCGATGGAGTCAATCCGTTTGGCAGCCAGAGAAGCACACATAGCACCTGGCCTGTGTTTGTGTGGATGTACAACCTTCCCCCCTGGTTGTGCATGAAGAGGAAGTACATTCACATGAGTATGCTAATTGAAGG
>NW_021285718.1:0-889 GCF_002162155.2 Triticum dicoccoides
GTTTGGCCCCCCTCACGGACGGCGCCACCGCCGGCACCTGGAGGGGGAAACGGACGCGTCGGGTCTACACGGAGGGGATCTTGCTGTGGGTCTGGCCCGGATGTTGCTCCAAAGTGTTCCTATGGGCTGACCTAACACAACCGGGTGGAGAGGTCCACTGGTCAAATCCCGTCCGTGCAAAGTCAAAGGGCCAGATCCCGTGGTCAAACGCTATAGGGTTAGGCGGGACGGGGGCCCTGGGGGCGTAGCAATGCCACCAGAGCATCGCACCGGGCCCTCATACACGCGGGGTGGTGTGGTGGCATGTCCGAAGAGGCGACACGCGTCTCCGGGGTGTGGCCCCCCTAACGGACGGCGATGACACGGTAGAAGACGTTCTGCGGTAACGATGCGACGTTATTATTATTAAATACTCGGAGCGCGATAAAATCATGAGTTTTTTACATGACGTGGGCACATGTGCTATAGGACCAATGGTAATTTTTCATAATTTTTCGTGATGGAGAAGTATCTGAACACTTCCCTCTACGCGGATTGCTCTTCGCGCGTCTACGACTGTGGCCGGCAGCCTCCGGGGGCTAGCATGCCGTCAAATCTTGCGTAGGCGGCCTCTCACAAGTCTGGAAGTGTTATGGCGGTTGAAAAAGCCAGACACGCATCTCCGGGGTGTGGCCCCCCTAACGGACGACGCCGTCGCCGGCTCCTGGAGGGGGAAAACGGACGCATCGGGTCTACACGGAGGGGATGTAGCAGTCGGTTTGGCCCGGATGTTGCTCCCAGGTGTCCCTCTGAGCTGTCCTAACACAACCGGGTGAAGAGGTCCACTGTTTAAAGCCCGTCCGTGGAAAGTCAAAGGGCTAGATCTCGTGGTCAACCGCTCCAGGGTTAG
>NW_021285718.1:3481-4033 GCF_002162155.2 Triticum dicoccoides
AGATCCAGATCAAGCACGCGAGGCGGCGGCCATGCGCTCCCAGACCCGCGACCAGGCCACAGCCTCGGCGGATGAAGCTGCTCGAGTTTGGTGCCTCCCCTCCCCTCCCCTCTGTGTGGTTCCGGGAGGGGAGAGGGCCGAGCGGCGTTAAAACATAAAAAACATGAAAAAGGGAAAATATAACTATAAAAAACATCAAACAATTTATATGAAATAGAAAAACATAAAGAAGAAAAAATATAAACTATTAAAAACATTAAAACATAAAAAAATAACTATGCCTACGGTAAGCCGTCGGCATAGGTGCCACGTGGCATCGCTAGATATGTCGACGGCTAAGCCGTCGACATAGTTGCCCTTATCCATCCGCGGTCGCCCCTCCACCACTCATTCCTCCCCGACCCTAGAGCCCGACCCGTGCCGCTGCTAGAGACCAACCCGCGCCGCCGCCGATGCTCCCGGTCGCCCGCCTCGCTCCCCGCCGCCTGCCACCGCCCGCCCGCCGCCGCTCCACCCGACCACTCCCCTTCCCTCACCCCTCCCCCCTCCCCG
>NW_021285719.1:0-6588 GCF_002162155.2 Triticum dicoccoides
GTTGTGGCGCGGCAAGCGTGCACTGGTGCGGTTGAGAGGGAGGGGTGGAAACCGCGTTAAACTCGTCTCCGTAGTTGAGAGGGAGCGGCCAAAGCAATGTACAATCGTCTTTGTAGTGGAGCTGGGAGGGGCAAGGATAAGGGACGAAGACCGGGGTAACATGTCGGATGCGATCATACTAGCACTAAAGCACCGGATCCCATCAGAACTCCGAAGTTAAGCGTGCTTGGGCGAGAGTAGTACTAGGATGGGTGACCTCCTGGGAAGTCCTCGTGTTGCATTCCCTTTTTAATTTTTTTCGCGCCGCTTGCAAAACAAAACGCACGTGTAAGTAATATATTTACCGTGTTTTATTATTTTGCACGAGTGCGGTAAGTCATAGCTGGGTGCTCACGATTCACGGGTCCAGCGTCGGCGTTGTGGCGCGGCAAGCGTGCACTGGTACGGTTGAGAGGGAGGGGTGGAAACCGCGTTAAACTCGTCTCCGTAGTTGAGAGGGAGCGGCCAAAGCAATGTACAATCGTCTTTGTAGTGGAGCTGGGAGGGGCAAGGATAAGGGACGAAGACCGGGGTAACATGTCGGATGCGATCATACCGGCACTAAAGCACCGGATCCCATTAGAATTCCGAAGTTAAGCGTGCTTGGGCGAGAGTAGTACTAGGATGGGTGACCTCCTGGGAAGTCCTCGTGTTGCATTCCCTTTTTAATTTTTTTCGCGCCGCTTGCAAAACAAAACGCACGTGTAAGTAATATATTTACCGTGTTTTATTATTTTGCACGAGTGCGGTAAGTCATAGCTGGGTGCTCACGATTCACGGGTCCAGCGTCGGCGTTGTGGCGCGGCAAGCGTGCACTGGTGCGGTTGAGAGGGAGGGGTGGAAACCGCGTTAAACTCGTCTCCGTAGTTGAGAGGGAGCGGCCAAAGCAATGTACAATCGTCTTTGTAGTGGAGCTGGGAGGGGCAAGGATAAGGGACGAAGACCGGGGTAACATGTCGGATGCGATCATACCAGCACTAAAGCACCGGATCCCATCAGAACTCCGAAGTTAAGCGTGCTTCGGCGAGAGTAGTACTAGGATGGGTGACCTCCTGGGAAGTCCTCGTGTTGCATTCCCTTTTTAATTTTTTTCGCGCCGCTTGCAGAACAAAACGCACGTGTAAGTAATATATTTACCGTGTTTTATTATTTTGCACGAGTGCGGTAAGTCATAGCTGGGTGCTCACGATTCACGGGTCCAACGTCGGCGTTGTGGCGCGGCAAGCGTGCACTGGTGCGGTTGAGAGGGAGGGGTGGAAACCGCGTTAAACTCGTCTCCGTAGTTGAGAGGGACCGGCCAAAGCAATGTACAATCGTCTTTGTAGTGGAGCTGGGAGGGGCAAGGATAAGGGACGAAGACCGGGGTAACATGTCGGATGCGATCATACCAGCACTAAAGCACCGGATCCCATCAGAACTCCGAAGTTAAGCGTGCTTGGGCGAGAGTAGTACTAGGATCGGTGACCTCCTGGGAAGTCCTCGTGTTGCATTCCCTTTTTAATTTTTTTCGCGCCGCTTGCAAAACAAAACGCACGTGTAAGTAATATATTTACCGTGTTTTATTATTTTGCACGAGTGCGGTAAGTCATAGCTGGGTGCTCACGATTCACGGGTCCAGCGTCGGCGTTGTGGCGCGGCAAGCGTGCACTGGTGCGGTTGAGAGGGAGGGGTGGAAACCGCGTTAAACTCGTCTCCGTAGTTGAGAGGGAGCGGCCAAAGCAATGTACAATCGTCTTTGTAGTGGAGCTGGGAGGGGCAAGGATAAGGGACGAAGACCGGGGTAACATGTCGGATGCAATCATACCAGCACTAAAGCACCGGATCCCATCAGAACTCCGAAGTTAAGCGTGCTTGGGCGAGAGTAGTACTAGGATGGGTGACCTCCTGGGAAGTCCTCGTGTTGCATTCCCTTTTTAATTTTTTTCGCGCCGCTTGCAAAACAAAACGCACGTGTAAGTAATATATTTACCGTGTTTTATTATTTTGCACGAGTGCGGTAAGTCATAGCTGGGTGCTCACGGTTCACGGGTCCAGCGTCGGCGTTGTGGCGCGGCAAGCGTGCACTGGTGCGGTTGAGAGGGAGGGGTGGAAACCGCGTTAAACTCGTCTCTGTAGTTGAGAGGGAGCGGCCAAAGCAATGTACAATCGTCTTTGTAGTGGAGCTGGGAGGGGCAAGGATAAGGGACGAAGACCGGGGTAACATGTCGGATGTGATCATACCAGCACTAAAGCACCGGATCCCATCAGAACTCCGAAGTTAAGCGTGCTTGGGCGAGAGTAGTACTAGGATGGATGACCTCCTGGGAAGTCCTCGTGTTGCATTCCCTTTTTAATTTTTTTCGCGCCGCTTGCCAAACAAAACGCACGTGTAAGTAATATATTTACCGTGTTTTATTATTTTGCACGAGTGCGGTAAGTCATAGCTGGGTGCTCACGATTCACGGGTCCAGCGTCGGCGTTGTGGCGCGGCAAGCGTGCACTGGTGCGGTTGAGAGGGAGGGGTGGAAACCGCGTTAAACTCGTCTCCGTAGTTGAGAGGGAGCGGCCAAAGCAATGTACAATCGTCTTTGTAGTGGAGCTGGGAGGGGCAAGGATAAGGGACGAAGACCGGGGTAACATGTTGGATGCGATCATACCAGCACTAAAGCACCGGATCCCATCAGAACTCCGAAGTTAAGTGTGCTTGGGCGAGAGTAGTACTAGGATGGGTGACCTCCTGGGAAGTCCTCGTGTTGCATTCCCTTTTTAATTTTTTTCGCGCCGCTTGCAAAACAAAACGCACGTGTAAGTAATATATTTACCGTGTTTTATTATTTTGCACGAGTGCGGTAAGTCATAGCTGGGTGCTCACGATTCACGGGTCCAGCGTCGGCGTTGTGGCGCGGCAAGCGTGCACTGGTGCGGTTGAGAGGGAGGGGTGGAAACCGCGTTAAACTCGTCTCCGTAGTTGAGAGGGAGCGGCCAAAGCAATGTACAATCGTCTTTGTAGTGGAGCTGGGAGGGGCAAGGATAAGGGACGAAGACCGGGGTAACATGTCGGATGCGATCATACCAGCACTAAAGCACCGGATCCCATCAAAACTCCGAAGTTAAGCGTGCTTGGGCGAGAGTAGTTCTAGGATGGGTGACCTCCTGGGAAGTCCTCGTGTTGCATTCCCTTTTTAATTTTTTTCGCGCCGCTTGCAAAACAAAACGCACGTGTAAGTAATATATTTACCGTGTTTTATTATTTTGCACGAGTGCGGTAAGTCATAGCTGGGTGCTCACGATTCACGGGTCCAGCGTCGGCGTTGTGGCGCGGCAAGCGTGCACTGGTGCGGTTGAGAGGGAGGGGTGGAAACCGCGTTAAACTCGTCTCCGTAGTTGAGAGGGAGCGGCCAAAGCAATGTACAATCGTCTTTGTAGTGGAGCTGGGAGGGGCAAGGATAAGGGACGAAGACCGGGGTAACATGTCGGATGCGATCATACCAGCACTAAAGCACCGGATCCCATCAGAACTCCGAGGTTAAGCGTGCTTGGGCGAGAGTAGTACTAGGATGGGTGACCTCCTGGGAAGTCCTCGTGTTGCATTCCCTTTTTAATTTTTTTCGCGCCGCTTGCAAAACAAAACGCACGTGTAAGTAATATATTTACCGTGTTTTATTATTTTGCACGAGTGCGGTAAGTCATAGCTGGGTGCTCACGATTCACGGGTCCAGCGTCGGCGTTGTGGCGCGGCAAGCGTGCACTGGTGCGGTTGAAAGGGAGGGGTGGAAACCGCGTTAAACTCGTCTCCGTAGTTGAGAGGGAGCGGCCAAAGCAATGTACAATCGTCTTTGTAGTGGAGCTGGGAGGGGCAAGGATAAGGGACGAAGACCGGGGTAACATGTCGGATGCGATCATACCAGCACTAAAGCACCGGATCCCATCAGAACTCCGAAGTTAAGCGTGCTTGGGCGAGAGTAGTACTAGGATGGGTGACCTCCTGGGAAGTCCTCGTGTTGCATTCCCTTTTTAATTTTTTTCGCGCCGCTTGCAAAACAAAACGCACGTGTAAGTAATATATTTACCGTGTTTTATTATTTTGCACGAGTGCGGTAAGTCATAGCTGGGTGCTCACGATTCACGGGTCCAACGTCGGCGTTGTGGCGCGGCAAGCGTGCACTGGTGCGGTTGAGAGGGAGGGGTGGAAACCGCGTTAAACTCGTCTCCGTAGTTGAGAGGGAGCGGCCAAAGCAATGTACAATCGTCTTTGTAGTGGAGCTGGGAGGGGCAAGGATAAGGGACGAAGACCGGGGTAACATGTCGGATGCAATCATACCAGCACTAAAGCACCGGATCCCATCAGAACTCCGAAGTTAAGCGTGCTTGGGCGAGAGTAGTACTAGGATGGGTGACCTCCTGGGAAGTCCTCGTGTTGCATTCCCTTTTTAATTTTTTTCGCGCCGCTTGCAAAACAAAACGCACGTGTAAGTAATATATTTACCGTGTTTTATTATTTTGCACGAGTGCGGTAAGCAATAGCTGGGTGCTCACGATTCACGGGTCCAGCGTCGGCGTTGTGGCGCGGCAAGCGTGCACTGGTGCGGTTGAGAGGGAGGGGTGGAAACCGCGTTAAACTCGTCTCCGTAGTTGAGAGGGAGCGGCCAAAGCAATGTACAATCGTCTTTGTAGTGGAGCTGGGAGGGGCAAGGATAAGGGACGAAGACCGGGGTAACATGTCAGATGCGATCATACCAGCACTAAAGCACCGGATCCCATCAGAACTCCGAAGTTAAGCGTGCTTGGGCGAGAGTAGTACTAGGATGGGTGACCTCCTGGGAAGTCCTCGTGTTGCATTCCCTTTTTAATTTTTTTCGCGCCGCTTGCAAAACAAAACGCACGTGTAAGTAATATATTTACCGTGTTTTATTATTTTGCACGAGTGCGGTAAGTCATAGCTTGGTGCTCACGATTCACGGGTCCAGCGTCGGCGTTGTGGCGCGGCAAGCGTGCACTGGTGCGGTTGAGAGGGAGGGGTGGAAACCGCGTTAAACTCATCTCCGTAGTTGAGAGGGAGCGGCCAAAGCAATGTACAATCGTCTTTGTAGTGGAGCTGGGAGGGGCAAGGATAAGGGACGAAGACCGGGGTAACATGTTGGATGCGATCATACCAGCACTAAAGCACCGGATCCCATCAGAACTCCAAAGTTAAGCGTGCTTGGGCGAGAGTAGTACTAGGATGGGTGACCTCCTGGGAAGTCCTCGTGTTGCATTCCCTTTTTAATTTTTTTCGCGCCGCTTGCAAAACAAAACGCACGTGTAAGTAATATATTTACCGTGTTTTATTATTTTGCACGAGTGCGGTAAGTCATAGCTGGGTGCTCACGATTCACGGGTCCAGCGTCGGCGTTGTGGCGCGGCAAGCGTGCACTGGTGCGGTTGAGAGGGAGGGGTGGAAACCGCGTTAAACTCGTCTCCGTAGTTGAGAGGGAGCGGCCAAAGCAATGTACAATCGTCTTTGTAGTGGAGCTGGGAGGGGCAAGGATAAGGGACGAAGACCGGAGTAACATGTCGGATGCGATCATACCAGCACTAAAGCACTGGATCCCATCAGAACTCCGAAGTTAAGCGTGCTTGGGCGAGAGTAGTACTAGGATGGGTGACCTCCTGGGAAGTCCTCGTGTTGCATTCCCTTTTTAATTTTTTTCGCGCCGCTTGCAAAACAAAACGCACGTGTAAGTAATATATTTACCATGTTTTATTATTTTGCACGAGTGCGGTAACTCATAGCTGGGTGCTCATGATTCACGGGTCCAGCGTCGGCGTTGTGGCGCGGCAAGCGTGCACTGGTGCGGTTGAGAGGGAGGGGTGGAAACCGCGTTAAACTCGTCTCGGTAGTTGAGAGGGAGCGGCCAAAGCAATGTACAATCGTCTTTGTAGTGGAGCTGGGAGGGGCAAGGATAAGGGACAAAGACCGGGGTAACATGTCGGATGCGATCATACCAGCACTAAAGCACCGGATCCCATCAGAACTCCGAAGTTAAGCGTGCTTGGGCGAGAGTAGTACTAGGATGGGTGACCTCCTAGGAAGTCCTCGTGTTGCATTCCCTTTTTAATTTTTTTCGCGCCGCTTGCAAAACAAAACGCACGTGCAAGTAATATATTTACCGTGTTTTATTATTTTGCACGAGTGCGGTAACTCATAGCTGGGTGCTCACGATTCACGGGTCCAGCGTCGGCGTTGTGGCGCGGCAAGCGTGCACTGGTGCGGTTGAGAGGGAGGGGTGGAAACCGCGTTAAACTCGTCTCCGTAGTTGAGAGGGAGCGGCCAAAGCAATGTACAATCGTCTTTGTAGTGGAGCTGGGAGGGGCAAGGATAAGGGACGAAGACCGGGGTAACATGTCGGATGCGATCATACCAGCACTAAAGCACCGGATCCCATCAGAACTCCGAAGTTAAGCGTGCTTGGGCGAGAGTAGTACTAGGATGGGTGACCTCCTGGGAAGTCCTCGTGTTGCATTCCCTTTTTAATTTTTTTCGCGCCGCTTGCAAAACAAAACGCACGTGTAAGTAATATATTTACCGTG
>NW_021285720.1:0-936 GCF_002162155.2 Triticum dicoccoides
CCTGTCATTGCCACAGTAAATAGTTGAAACCCACTAGCATGTGTAGGAGTTGATTGAGCCATGTTGTGTTCCTACCATGCTATGCCTGCTATTGCTTAGAGTTGTGTCAGGTCTGGTTCATTGGGAATGAATTGGAGTGTTACGATATGTTCTGATGCTGAGAGTGAAGTGTGTGAACACGATTTGGTAAAGGTAGTGGTGAGAGGCCATGTAGGAGTACATGGTGGGTTGTCTCACTGGAACCGTCCTTAAGCACTGAGTTCTATGTATGTTGTCCAATGACTCGATACTACCACACATTGGAATGCTTAAGTGCCCCTCTCGACTTACTAACCAACTTGACCTCTGTCCAGGAGTCGCAACTAGTTTCTGGTGTTTGTAGGTAGTGCTATTTTTCTACCAAGTGGCACCCGGCAGGGTGGGCTTGGGACAGACTAGGCACAGGTGGCACGGTGTACCAAGTGGCACCCGGATGGTGGGCTTGGGAACCCTGCTCACATTGTTTGGGGCCGTGAGCGACACCCCGGCCGGATCTCCTTGCGGATGGAACCCGAATAGGCGATAAACCTGGATTAGAGTCTTGTGTGGTTAGTCAGGTCGTGGCCGACACCCTCGCCAGGCTTCCGCTTGAAGGTTGCCGAGATACATGACGTGTACATGGCAGTAAGTGGCGAGAGCGTGTGTGAAGAAGTACACCCCTGCAGGGTTAACATGATCTATTCGAATAGCCGGGTCCGCGGTTATGGACTTCTTGGATGCTTACATGGTACATAGACAACTTGAAGTGGATACTCTAAAATGCTCAAGACAAGTGTGAGTGCTATGGATGGCCTTCTCGTAGGGAGACGGGGATGAATCCATAGTAGTGTATTGTGTGGTGATTAGTGGACTCGTGTACGTTGTCTCACCTCAAGAGTTTCTGGTAGTCGTAGAACA
>NW_021285721.1:0-1154 GCF_002162155.2 Triticum dicoccoides
CTGACAGCGTTGGCATCAGAGCCGGACTGCCTGTAGGTTCTCCAAGCCAAACTGGTCGATGTTGAGTCTAGAAATTCTTTAGTTATATGTAGGGGAATTGTTTGTGGGTTGGAACGTAAGGCTCTTTTTACTCCTTTATCTTATGACATTCTGATCTGAGTCAGTCCATTCTTCTACCGGGGGTTAAGGAATTAGGATCTATTCTCTCTATCAGGATCACGTGTTACTAATCAGTAGTACCTTATAAGTTTGATGGATACAAGCCTAGTTCAGTTCTACTACCACATTATGTTGTTAGAATGGATTCAGAACTTTGATATGATGATGTTGAGTGTGTATGAAATCCTTTGCCAAATGTCTCAAATCCTTCTTGAGCATTTACAGCTGTTATGCTGCCAAAATTTCGCTAGAAATTCTAATGCCTTTGCATTATGATTGTGCTTACAGATGGCCACTCGCGACCTCAATCAAGTGGTTCGCCTGACTCGATGCCTAGATGTACCCGGCCATACTGCCAAGTTGGTCAGGGTAATGATTGAGGCTGGATACCGCTGGTATCCTGAGTACACGGTCGAAGAGCAATTCCGAGACTTTAATCAAAGCCAGTATCTCTGCACTGTCAGGATATTTCCATCTTATCCTGGATCCACCGAGCCTCTTCACTGCTCCTATGGACTCGGGGTTACCATTGAGATGGCTGTGCAGGACGCCGCCTACTCTATGATGACCATTATGCGAGTTAGATCTGGTATATTTCGGGACTCTGATTTCCGGTATATGCCAGGATCACTTCCGGGAGCACAAGGGTATCTCCAGGCTATCTATGCTGACCCCACTCAGGAGGATTCACGGACTCGCACCACTGCTGAGATGCTCGAGGATAAGGACCGTGAAAATCGGGCCTTGAGGTTAGAGCTCTTCAATACCCGTGCTGACCACTGGGCCACTTTGACTCGGTTCGCACCGGCGGTGCAAGCTGGATTCTCAGACATGCGCGATCTCTATCCTGTGAGATCTGCTCTGCCAGACGTGATGGTTTGGCGTGATGTAGGAGGCATCACCCCACCTCGCGGTCCCCGCAGGCCACCGTCTGTTGGTCCAAGGCCTCATCCTAGCCCCTATGGTCCACAAGCTCCGCGAGATCGTCTGTTTCC
>NW_021285722.1:0-10599 GCF_002162155.2 Triticum dicoccoides
AGACCTTCGGGTCCATAGTTATTAGCTAGATGGCTTCTTCTCTCTTTTTGAATCTCAATACAATGTTCTCCCCCTCTCTTGTGGAGATCTATTCGATGTAAACTCTTTTTGCAGTGTGTTTGTTGAGATCCGATGAATTGTTGGTTTATGATCAAGTTTATCTATGAGAAATATTTGAATCTCCTCTGAATTCTTTTATATATGATTGAGTTATCTTTACAAGTCTCTTCGAATGATCAGTTTGGGTTGGCGGTCGGGGACGAGCGATGGTCTTTTCCTACCAATCTATCCCCCTAGGAGTATGCGCATAGTACTTTGTTTTTGATGACTTGTAGATTTTTGCAACAAGTATATGAGTTCTTTTGACTAATGTTGAGTCCATGGATTTTACGCACTCTCACCCTTCCACCATTGCTAGCCTCTCTTGTGTCGCGCAACTTTCGCCGGTGCCATACACCCACCATATACCTTCCTCAAAATAGCCACCATACCTACCTATTATGGCATTTCCATAGCCATTCCGAGATATATTGCCATGCAACTTTCCACTGTTCCGTTCATATGACACGCATTACTTTTGTCATATTGCTCTTTGCATGATCATGTAGTTGACATTATATTTGTGGCAAGGCCACTTTTATAATTTTCATACATGTCGCTCTAGATTCATTGCATATCCCGGTACACCGCCGGAGGCATTCATATAGAGTCATATCTTTTTCTATCTTTGAGTTGTAATTCTTGAGTTGTAAATCCATAAAAGTGTGATGATCTTGATTATTAGAGCGTTGTCCCAGTGAGGAAAGGATGATGAAGTCTTTGATTCCCCCACAAGTCGGGATGAGACTTCAGACTTTACAAAAAGAAAAAAAGAAAAAAAAGAGAAAGGCCAAAAAGAAAAAAAAGAAAGGCCAAAAAAAGAAAGAAAGAAAAAAAGAAAAAAAAGAGAAAAAGAAAACAAAATAAAATGAGAGAAAAAGAGAGAAGGGACGAAGCTACTATCTCTTTTTCCACATTGGTGCTTCAAAGTAGCACCATGATCTTCATGATAGAGAGTCTCCTATGTTGTCACTTTCATATACTAGTGGGAATTTTTCATTATAGAACCTGGCTTGTATATTCCAATGATGGGCTTCCCCAAAATGCCCTAGGTCTTCGTGAGCAAGCGAGTTGGATGCACACCCACTTAGTTTCTTTTGTTGAGCTTTCATATATTTATAGCTCTAGTGGATCCGTTGCATGGCAATCCCTACTCACTCACATTGATATCTATTAATGGGCATCTCCATAGCCCGTTGATATGCCTAGTTGATGTGAGACTATCTTCTCCTTTTTTTGTCTTCTCCACAACCACCATTCTATTCCACATATAGTGCTATGTCCATGGCTCACGCTCATGTATTGCATGAAAGTTGAAAGAGTTTGAGATTATTAAAGTATGAAATAATCGCTTGGCTTGTCATCGGGTTGTGGATGATTAAATACTTTGTGTGATGAAGATATAGCAACAGCTAGGCTATATGATTTTGTAGGGATAACTTTCTTTGGCCATGTTATTTTGAGAAGACATGATTACTTTGATTAGGATGCTTGAAGTATCACCATTTTCATGTCAATATGAACTTTTATTTTGTATCATTTGGATCTGAACATTCATGCCACAATAAAGAAAATTACATTGAGAATTATGCTAGGTAGCATTCCACATCAAAAATTCTATTTTTATCATTTACCTACTCGAGGACGAGCAGGAATTAAGCTTGGGGATGCTTGATACGTCTCCAACGTATCTATAATTTTTGATTGTTTCATGCTATTATATTACCCCTTTTGGATGTTTATGGGCTTTATTTTACACATTTATATCATTTTTGGGACTGACCTACTAACCGGAGGCCCAGCCCGTATTGCTGATTTTTTTTCATATTTCAGTATTTTGAAGAAAAGGAATATCAAACAGAGTCCAAACGGAATGAAACCTTCGGGAGCGTGATTTTTGGAACGAACGTGATCCAGAGGACTTCGAGTGCTAGTCAAGAAGCAACCGAGGCGACCACGAGAGGGTAGGGTGCCCCCCCTATAGGGCGCGCCCCCTATCTCGTGCGCCCCTCGGGCGGCCACCGACGTACTTCTTCCTCCTATATAAGCCTACGTACACCGAAAACATCCAGGGAGCCAACAAGACACAATTTCCACCACTGTAACCTTCTGTATCCGCGAGATTCCATCTTGGAGGCTTCACCGGCGCTCCGCCGGAGGGGGAATCGACCATGCAGGGCTTCTACATCAACACCGTAGCCCCTTCGATGAGTTCTGAGTAGTTTACCACAGACCTTCGGGTCCATAGTTATTAACTAGATGGCTTCTTCTCTCTTTTTGGATCTCAATACAATGATCTCCCCCTCTCTTGTGGAGATCTATTCGATGTAAACTCTTTTTGTGGTGTGTTTGTCGAGATCCAATGATTTGTGGGTTTATGATCAAGTTTATCTATGAGAAATATTTGAATCTCCTCTGAATTATTTTATGTATGATTGAGTTATCAGTTTTGTTTGGCCTACTAGATTGATCTTTCTTGCCATGGGAGAAGTGCTTAGCTTTGTGTTCAATCTTGCGGTGTCCTTACCAAGTGACAGAAAGGGTTGCAAGGCACGTATTGTATTATTGCCATCGAGGATAAAAAGATGGGGTTTATATCATATTGGATGAGTTTATCCCTCTACATCATGTCATCTTGCTTAAGGCGTTACTCTGTCCTTATGAACTTAATACTCTAGATGTAGGCAGGAGTTGGTGGATGTGTGGAGTAATAGTAGTAGATGCAGGAAGGAGTCGGTCTACTTGTTGCGGACATGATGCCTATATACATGATCATGCCTAGATAATCTCATAATTATTCGCTTTTCTATCAAGTGCTCGACAGTAATTTGTTCACCCACCGTAATACTTATGCTATCTTGACAGAAGCCACTAGTGAAACATGTGGCCCCCGGGTCTATCTCTTATCATATTTGCTTCCAATCTACTTTTATTTGAATCTTTACTTTTTGCATCTATATTATAAAATACCAAAAATATATTTATCTTATCATACTATCTCTATTAGATCTCACTTTCGCAAGTGGCCGTGAAGGGATTGACAACCCCTTTATTGCGTTGGTTGCGAGTTCTTTGCTTGTTTGTGTAGGTGCGTGGGACTTTTGAGGAGCCTCCTACTGGATTGATACCTTGGTTCTCAAAAACTGTAACACTCCAAAATTTTTGGTTTGGTTTTTATCAAATTCTCTATTTAATTGGAAGGAGGCTATTTAATTTTGTTTAAAAGGACTCTCCTTCTCAAAAAATTTCTTTTATGACAATCATTTTTTTATGGGTTCTTCCCAACCTTGATTTTGGTCTTGAAGGTTTTTCATCTTGTGTTGGCTCAACACAAATAATTTTTGGAAGGTTTTCACAATTCTTTTTATTAAAAAGAATTCCTATAAATTATGGATTTATTCTTTCCCATTCCAAGATTTCTCTTTTGACATGACCTATGTAGAATATTTCCTCCCAAAACCCTCCTCCATACTTTGGGTCAAGCCAAGCATCCAATTCCAGCAAGTTCCAACCTCTTTTAGATTTTATTCCTATTTATTTTATCCTCAAACCTTTTTCTGTAATTTATTTTGGACTCTTGGGATTTACAAAGGAGGTACCAGATTCCTTAAGTTTCTGAGCCCAAGAAAATTATCCTAGCTGGTCCTTAGCACCCTCAACATAGATCCATCAAGAACTGCTGGTCCACAGTTCAATTTTTTCAAAATGTGCTTGCTGCAAGTTTGGAACAGATTTGCCATTTTGGTGAAATTCATTTTGTTTCTTTTCCTAAAAATATGAGATAAATCAGGCAACCTCTAGATGCATCAAGAGATCACTTCACCAAGTCCCAGCTCCAGAAAATTTTTCCATGTGCCTAAATCATTTCGCCGAACAGGTGGTCAGCCCTGTTTCTGTCAAGATTCAGAGTCCAGTGTTCAGTTCAGTCGACAGTGTCGTTTTCTCAGAACCGCGGCGTCAATATCGCCAGTGCACTCGTTGGTGCCTTGCTCACTGGCCCCTTCTTATCCAGTGCACCGCACGGTCGTTTGGACAGGCGCGAGCGTCAGTGGCGACGTGTCTCGCCAACGCCGGCGTCTTCCGCGGTGGCAGATCCGCCTTTGTCGGCCAACAGGGGCCAGCCCTGCCATACGGCGCCGTCTAGCACCACCCACACCACCAGGAGCCTCCGCGTGGCCGTCCTCTTCCCCCTGCATGCTGCAGAACAGTCACCGTGGCCTGAGAGGCATAGAGCACGCTCTCTGCCGCCGACGAGCCCATGAGCTCCATTCCGTCGAAACCATGGGAGTAGGCCAAATCCGACCAGGTGCTCAGTGGACCAACACGAAGCTGCCCAGTCACCTAAATGCCCCGTCCAACCTCTGCCTTCCCGTAATCACTCGCCGGAGTGATCCCGTTCTCGGCAACCGCCTCGGGCCGGCTATAAATGGAGGCCCCGAGCTCGTTCTCGACGTAGCACTTCCCCTCCTCGCCTCAGAACCCCGCCAAGCTCAGCAGAAGGCCTCGGGAGAGCCTTCTTCCCCGACTCCGGCTGCCCTGATCCACTTCGGGCTCCGGCAAGATTCTCTCTGGTGAGAGAACCCCCGCCGCCCATACCGTGCCAGTAGCCTCCTAGTGCACCCACTCTGCTAACCCGAGTCCCAATTTGACGTTTACAGCCCTCCTCGGTGAGATCCATCCTCGACCGAACCACCGTCTGCCGGAGTGAAGGCCGCCGTCGATGTGATGCTCGCCGACGACCAACTCCACCATGCACAGACGCGAGAGAGCTCCGTGAGTCCGTAGGTACCCTCCACTCCCCCTGCCTCACCGTGGATCGACACCGGCGGCCACCGCAAGCCTCAGGCACCGGCGGGACTCTGTTTTGATTTTTAAACCTGATGGGTGGGACCCCCTCGTCAGCTTTTTCTCTTTTATTTGAAACGTTTTCTGAAAGCGCCTTCGGGCAAAATACGTTTTCTAACCGAAACGTTTTCTTTCTTTTTTAAACTAGCCCCTGGAAAGTTTTTGTTTCGTCACATATTAGTCCCTAGACTAAAAGCTTAATAACTTTTAAACAAAAGATGATTTTAAGTTGATTCTTTTTCTGTGATCTTAATTTTTCTATCTAGTTTTTTATCATATTTATTTGAAAATTATTTGGAACAACTTTTATGCACGCACGGTATTTACGTTAGTATACGATTTCTTTTATAACATAGATACCGAAGGAGGTGACGGAGCCGCAAACTTCACCGAGCTAGACTCCGACTACTCCGAACTAGGCAAGCATGTTTGAACCTTTGATATGATGAGGGTCTTGCATGTTTGCTTGACTAGTTTTCTCATGGCATGTTTATATAAGCATTAGTGAATGTTATATTGCATGCAAGGTAAGCTACAAGTGAGCTTTGAAATTTGATGTGTTCATATGATTGTGAGATAACCTGATCATGTGGTGGCATGATAGGTTGCAAGCTGGTATGGTTGAAGCATGCTAGTCTTATGTCAATCATTTAACTCCAGTAGAAACGTGGATCAAGTCATGTTCCCGTTCGTACCCCTTTTCGTGCTGCCACATGTCTTCTGCAAAGAATCCATTCTAGTCAGTTCCAAACCTCTTTCCTTGTACACACCAAATAGAGGGGCCGTGATGAGGGTTCCATGGCCTTGGATTAAAGCCCGTCATCCGGTCAGGGGGCATGGGTGTTTCTGGTTGGGACCGAGAGGGGGGCACCCCTTAGAGCGCGCGATATAAATTTGATCCCATGCTACTCGAGGTTGTGGCCTCCCCGTCTTAGAGTTTTTCTTAAACGTTGCCTAGGGTGATTCCTGGCAGCGGGATGTGGAATGGGTGTGTACTGGTTAGATGTGTTTCTCCTAAAATACCGTAAAATGGAACTAGTCCTTTGTGACTACGGAAATCCGTTGGCTGTGGGTAAAGAGTACAAACTCTGCAGAGTCGAAACCATTCGAGTAAGCGTGTCCATGATCAACATATCAATGTCAGTATCAGTGTCAGTTTCAACGTCCGTCTCAGCGCTAGTCTCAGTGACAATCTCCGATGAATAAACATGAGTGGTAAACCCGGCTGAATGTTATTCCTGTGGATGGACTAACCATTTTATTATTATGTACTGGGTATTTCCTAGGGATGATATACATTCATGAGCTACTTCGATTCGAATGGTGAAATATAAGCCCTTTATGTGATGTCGCTCAGACGTCCGACTGTGGCATTCTTGTTATTTACTTATGATATAAGCCCTTTATGTGATGTCGCTCAGACGTCCGACTGTGGCATTCTTGTTATTTACTTTTGATATAGGCCCTTTATGTGATGTCACTCAGACGTCCGACTATGGCATTCTTGTTATTTACATTTGATATATGCCCTTTATGTGATGTCGCTCAGACATCCGACTGTGGCATCCATGTTATTTACCTTCAATTTAAGCCCTTTTCGAGATGTCGCTTAGACGTCCGACTGTGGCCCGCACTGTCGTTTATATTTCAATATAAGCCCTTTATGTGATGTCGCTTAGACATCTGACTGTGGCATTCTTGTTATTTAATTTTGATATAAGCCCTTTATGTGATGTCGCTTAGATGTCCGACTGTGGCATTCATGTTATTTACTTTTGATATAGGCCCTTTATGTGATGTCTCTCAGCCATCCGACTGTGGCATCCATGTTATTTACCTTCAATTTAAGCCCTTTTCGAGATGTCGCTTAGATGTCCGACTGTGGCACGCACTGTCGTTTATATTTCAATATAAGCCCTTTATGTGGTGTCGCCCTGACGCCCGACAGCGGCATGTTAATTTATTTTTACCTTTCGAGGCGTCGCTTCAAACACCCGATTGGTCTCCAGTTATTTTACTGGGATTTCGGGAGGACTACCGCCTGACTTCCTTTTTGTTTAACATGCAGTGCAAATTTATTATCTGAGAGTGCATTACTAGTCTGCTCATGTGCATCATGTTTGCATTTTTTATATCTTATGTCCAAACTGTCTTGCGAGTACATTCAAAGTACTCACATGGCTTGTTGATTTGGCTAGATGTTGACGAAGGCGATCTTATGGATGAAGTGTACGATAGCGAGTCCGACGCCTAGAGGAGTCCCGGTCAGTCCTGTGTGACCCTCGAGTTGGTCACTTGTATTATATACACTTCCGCTACCCAAAATAAAATCATCAAGCCTCACTCCAGCGCTTGATGAGCTGTAAGATTTAGGAGTCATGTCACCCACTTCACGGTGACATAACCACCACCACTTTTATTACGAGTCAGTAGTTATGCCACCATACTCCTTGTGTCATATTTGCCTTTATGTATAATATCAGCATGCTTGTAATAAATTGTTGAGCAGCCTCAGCTCAACCTTGTATAATATTTAGTACTTCTGGATTTCTGTATCAAGGATTTAAATACCAGTAAGGAGGATTTTTCTATATCGGTCGGATAAAATGGCCAATTTTTCAATAAATATTTTATTGGAAAACCGGTTCTGACACCCTTGGTATCCGAGCCAGGCTAACTGTAGGAAGCCACTAGGTGCGATCGCTATTCGGTTATTAGCGTAATAAGTGCTATTTTAACATTTTGCAAATGTAGCAATTTTTTGTTAGTCATCATAAGTTTATGATTTGACTATTCGGAATTTTTGTCTACTTTTGTAGATGGCTGGCAGCGACTGTGAGTCATAGGTGTTCGCCAATGTACCTGCGGGGTTTATCAAGCTTCTCGTCTCCATCACCAAGGTCGTGATCGGGCCATCGGCTTGTCCGGAGTTCACACTCTACCAACACAAGATTAGCGACAGTGTGTCTCTGCACCAGGCCGCGGTGCAATTCAAGGGAGGACGTTCTGAGTCACGCCGCTTCCGATTTGTGGGAAGGGCCATGCCTACGGAGAGGCATGCCATGCAGATGACTGCCCGTGAGGCGATAGCTCGTCTCCGCGATGACTCGTCGCTACCGCGACCTCCCATGCCACGTGCCATACACTTGTCACTATGCATTCGCTTTCCCTAGGGGAGAGAGAGATGAGGCTATTGAAATGTTGGTTGAGTATCTCAAAGATCTTGAGGCAGCTTTTGATAACCTCGTGGACGACCTTGTGGCTGCTCGTATGGACTTAGTTCAGGGCTGTTCCACCAACAGGAGGGAGCTCCTCCATATAACACCACCACTGACTTACGTCTCGTCCTCAGCATCCTATACACCTGCCATCTTCGCCACCGCTCGCTGCCTACCTACCACTGAGGAGTTTGACCAAGTCATTGCTCCCACTCCAGTCAGTACTGGACCACCTGCCGCGCCCGCACCAGCTCCTCAACTCAGCACTTTGCGCCTGGAGCCTATTAGCGAGGAGGAGGTTGAGTCTCCAGCATCACTGGGTCTTACCCTCGTCAAGCCGAGGGAAGTTATTACCATCTCCAACTGAGTGCGCCTAGCAGCCGTGCGATGTACCAGCTTGTATGATATGTTTATATGTATATAGGTTTGGTGAGAAGTAGTTTGTGTGCGCATCATGTAGGAACTCGGAGAAGTGCACTAGCCTAAATAACATGTCAGGAATGTGTACCCACATCCTGAGTGATGTATTGTATAATTACGGCTTGCGTGTAAGATATGTACTGAGCAGTCCTTCTCCATGCGCAATCAAGTATTTTCTTGAAAATTCTTGGAGTCTTTAAAAATTCCGTCTTTGCAAAATTATTTATTTTTGCCACTCAGTTTTTCTCATGAGTTCTACAAAAATACCCCAGAGTGGATAATGCCTCGTCCCTGGACTCTTTCCATGCCAAGTCCGCCGGAAGAAAATTATGGTACCCAGACAAGTAACAATTTCACACAGGGGCAGTCAAGTTAGCAAGGCAGTGAAGTAGCATTTTCTCAAATATGCCGCCTCTATGAGCAAAGCCAGCAGCAGCATCAAGAAATGATGAAACATGTTATCAATATGGGAAATCACCGTGAAACATATCAGCAGCATTCCAAATTGTCTGAACTACAAAAGACATGTCCCCCAACGTTCTCTCACACTGATAGACCTCTGAGGCTGATGATTGGCTTCGAGACATTGAAAGGAAACTAATTATTGCAACATGTTTGGACCGTGAGAAGGTACTTTATGCACCTCACTACCTCACTGGAGCAGCTGCATCATGGTGGGAAAATTTCCTACACGTGCACCCCAATGAAAATGACATCACCTGGGAAGAATTTAAAAAAGGTTTTCATGGGGCGCACATTCCCAGAAGCATTATGAAGATCAAGAAAAGGGATTTTGATGACCTCAAGCAGAGAAGCATGATAGTGACTGAGTACAACAGTCAGTTTACTCTGTTATCTCGTTATGCCAACGAAAAGCACATGACTGAAAATAAAAAGATGGAAAAATCTCTGGACGGTCTAGCACCAGCACTTAAGTGCCAGCTTGTTGTACACACCTTTCCGGATTTCAAAACACTTGTGGACAAATCCATTACATTGGAAAATGAGCGCCGCAGCTTGGAGGATTTTCGCAAGCGCAAAAGGGACAAGACTACTCATGCTCGCAACAATTTCAAAACACTTGTGGACAAATCCATTACATTGGAAAATGAGCGCCGCGGCTTGGAGGATTTTCGCAAGCGCAAAAGGGACAAGACTACTCATGCTCGCAACAACTGGAATAAAACTGATTTTCAGAAAAATGGAGCAAACAAATGCACGACCAATGTTCCACGCCCAAACAAAAAATTTCATGCAAGGGACAAGGATTTTACATATCGCCCAGGTGTTACTTGCTACGCTTGTGGAGAAGAAGGACACTATGCCAAACAGTGCCCAAAACCAAGAAACTCGGCCCCCAAGCTGAACAACAGTAGAAATAATTCAACACCCAAGCGTAACAACTTCAACCCCAATAACAATCACAAGAAGGGTCACTTGAACCATGTGACCAAGGAGGAAGCACAAAATGCAACGGATATCGTACTCGGTACGTTCGCTGTTAACACAATACCTATCGCGGTTTTTTTGATTCTGGAGCTTCTCACTCGTTCATTTCAAAGAAATTTGCTTTGCAACATGATTTTTCGATGCTTCCCTTGGAAAAATCCATGATCATCAAGTCCCCCGGGATTAAGCAAATCACTCAGAGTTACTGCCAAGGTGTGGTTATTGAGTTTGAGGGACTACAGTTTTAGGCAAACCTCATTGCATTGGAAAATAAGGGATTGGATGTTATCCTAGGAATGGACTGGTTAACCACCAACGATGGATTTATCGACTGCTTCAATCGGACTATAATTCTTACTCATCATAATGGGAAGACGATAAAAATTGCAGCTCAAGAAAGACCAATATCTCGGCAACGAAGGTTGAACAAGGTGGACATTTCAGAGTTAAGAAAAGTTCCAGTGGTGTGTGAGTTCCCTGACATATTTCCCGAAGAACTACCAGGCATGCCACCAGACCGGGAAATAGAGTTCATCATTGAACTAGCACCTGGAACCACCCCCATTTA
>NW_021285722.1:11295-12357 GCF_002162155.2 Triticum dicoccoides
AAGAAACCCTATAGAATGGCACCCTCCAAGTTGGTAGAATTAAAGAAGCAAATAAAAGAATTACTGGACAAAGGATTTATACGAGCCAGCTCCTCACCCTGGGGTTCACCAGTATTATTTGCAAAGAAAAAGGATGGGACACTGAGATAATGTATAGACTATCGAGCACTCAACATGGTCACCATCAAAAACAAATATCCTATGCCATAGATAAATAATTTATTTGACCAGCTCGCACAAGCCAAGGTTTGCTCAAAAATTGATTTAAGGTCGGGGTATCATCAATTCAAGGTACAGACAGAAGACATCCCTAAGACAGCATTCACGTCCCAATACGGATATATGAATTTACAGTAATGCCGTTTCGACTGACAAACGCCCCCGTATATTTTGCCCACCTCATGAACAAAGTGTTTATGAAATTTATGGACAAATTTGTTGTGGTGTTCATTGATGATATTCTGGTATACTCTAAGACACCAGAAGAACATGGTGAACATCTCAGAATTGTACTGGGAGAATTAAGGAAACATCAATTATACGCCAAGTTCAGCAAATGTGAATTTTGGTTAAGACAGGTTGGTTTTCTAGGCCATGTATTGACCCAAGACGGTGTTGTCGTAGACCCAGAAAAAGTCAAGGCCGTACTTGGTTAGAAACCACCAACCAACGTAAGAGATGTACGAAGTTTCTTGGGAATGGCAGGATATTATCGAAGGTTTATTGAAGGGTTCTCCACCATAGCAAAACCAATGACACAATTACTCAAGAAGGATAAGAAATTTGTATGGACTGAAGCTTGCGAGAAAAGTTTACAAGAACTCAAAAGTAAATTAACAACAACACCAGTATTGGTTGTGCCAGACATACACAAAAGTTTTGAAGTGTATTGTGACGCATCCCGGAAGGGCCTCGGGTGCGTATTAATGCAAGAAGGCAAAGTAGTCGCCTACGCTTCTAGGCAACTACGAAAGCATGAAGAAAATTATCCTACTCATGACTTGGAGTTGGCAGCAGTCATTCATGCACTCAAAGAGTGGAGGCACTTTTTACTTGGGAATC
>NW_021285722.1:16958-21549 GCF_002162155.2 Triticum dicoccoides
CAAAATAGAATCATCAAGCCTCACTCCAGTGCTTGATGAGCTGTAAGATTTAGGAGTCATGTCACCCACTTCACGGTGACATAACCACCACCACTTTTATTACGAGTCAATAGTTATGCCACCATACTCCTTGTGCCATATCCGCCTTTATGTATAATATCGGCATGCTTGTAATAAATTATTGAGCAGCCTCAGCTCAACCTTGTATAATATTTAGTACTTCTGGATTTCTGTATCAAGGATTTGTCTACCAGTAAGGAGGATTTTCCTATACTGCTCGGATAAAATGGTCGATTTTTCAATAAATATTTTATTGGAAAACCGGTCCTGACAAAAACTGAGGGAAATACTTGCGCTACTATTGCTGCATCACCCTTTCCTCTTCAAGGAAAACCAACGCAAGCTCAAGACGTAGCAAGAAGGATTTCTGGTGCCATTGCCGGGGAGGTCTTCGCTCAAGTCAAGACATACCAAGTACCCATCACAAACCCATCTCCCTCGCATTTACATTATTTGCCATTTGCCTCTCATTTTCCTCTCCCCCACTTCACCCTTGCCATTTTATTCGCCCTCTCTTTCCCAATCTCCTCCTCTCTTTTCGCTTTCCTTTTTCTGTTTTCTTGTGTGTTGGATTACTTATTGCCATGGCGCAAGATAATACCAAATTGTGTGATTTCTCGAATACCAATAATAATGATTTCCTTAGAACTTCGATTGCTCCTCTTAATGATGTTGAGTCTTGTGAAATCAATACTGCTTTGCTGAATCTTGTTATGAAAGATCAATTCACCGGCCTTCCTAGCAAAGATGCCGCTACTCATCTAAACAACATTGTTGATTTGTGTGATATGCAAAAGAAGAAAAATATGGATAAGGATATAGTTAAATTGAAGTTATTTCCATTTTCACTTAGAGATCATGCTAAAGTTTGATTTTCGTCTTTGCCTAAAAATAGTATTGATTCTTAGAACTAGTGCAAAGATGCTTTTATCTCTAACTATTTTCCTCCCGCTAAGATTATCACTCGTAGGAACGATATTTTGAATTTTAAACAACTTGATCATGAGCATGTTGCTCAATCTTGGAAAAGAATGAAATTGATGATTCACAATTGCCCTACTCATGGTTTGAATTTATGGATGATCATACAAAAAGTTTATGCCGGTTTGAAATTTGCTTCTAGAAATCTCTTAGATTCGGCCGCGGGATGCACGTTTATGGAAATCACGTTAGGAGATGCTACAAAACTTCTTTATAATATTATGGCTAATTATTCTCAATGGCACACCAAAAAATCTTCTAGTAAAAAAGTGCATGCTATAGAAGAAATTAATGTTTTGAGTGGAAAGATGGATGAACTTATGAAATTGTTTGCTACTAAAAATACACCTCTTGATCCCAATGATATGCCTTTGTCTACTTTGATTGAGAATAATAATGAATCTATGGATGTTAATTTTGTTGGTAGGAATAGTTTTGGAAATTATGCTTATAGAGGAAACTCTAATGCAAGACCGTTCCCAAGTAATTCCTCTAATAATTATGGAAATTCCTACAATAATTCTTATGGTAATTTTAAAAATATACCTTCTTATTTTGAGAATAGTGTGAAAGAATTTATGATTTCTCAAAAGAATTTTAATGCCTTGCTTGAAGAAAAATTGCTCAAAGTTGATGATTTGGCTAGGAACGTTGATAGACTTTCGCTTGATGTTGATTCTATTAAACTTAGATCTTCCTCTCCTAAGCATGATATCAATGAGTCTCTCAAAGCAATGAAAATTTCCATTGATGAGTGTAAGGAAAGAACCGCTAGATTGCGTGCTAAGAAAGAGAGCTTTGTAAAGGCGTGTTCTTCTAGTTTCCATGAAAATAATGATGAAGATCTTAAAGTTATTGATGCATCTCCTATTAGATCTTTGTTTTGCAATATGAATCTTGATAATTATGGGATTGAATATGAGTCAACTTTACATAGAAGGCTTCCCAAGAATTCGGAGTTTTTAGATCTTGATGCTAAATTTGGTAAAAGTGGGATTGGAGAGGTCATGACTTTAAATTGTATTGAACCCATTATCTCGGATTTCAAGGAATTTTATTATGATAATTGTTCTTTAGAAAGTTGTATTTCCTTGTTGCAATCTGTTGTTAATTCTCCTCATGCTTATAGTCAAAACAAAGCTTTTACCAAACATATCGTTGATGCCATGATGCAATCTTATGATGAAAAACTTAATTTGGAAGTTTCTATACCTAGAAAACTTAATGATGAGTGGGAACCTACTATAAAGATTAGAATTAAAGATCATGAGTGTTTTGCTTTGTGTGATTTGGGTGCTAGTGTTTCCACGATTACGAAAAATTTATCTGATATTCTAGGTTTCCATGATCTTGATGATTGCTCTTTATATTTGCACCTTGCGGATTCCACCATTAAAAAGCCAATGGGAAGTATCAATGATGTTCTCATTGTTGCAAATAGAAATTTGGTGCCCGTAGATTTTAACGTTCTTGATATAGATTGCAATCTTTCTAGCCCTATTATTCTTGGTAGAGCTTTCCTTAGAACGATTGGTGCGATTATTGATATGAAGGAAGGGTATATTAGATTCCAGTTTCCATTAAAGAAAGGCATGGAGCACTTTCCAAGAAAGAAAGTCAAATTACCTTATGAATCTATCATGCGAGCTACTTATTAATTTAGTGCCAAAGATGACACTACTTAGATCTATCTTTGCTTTTATATGCCTAGCTAGGGGCGTTAAACGATAGCGCTAGTTGGGAGGCAACCCAATTTTCTTTGTGTTTTTTGTTTTTGTTCCTGTTTAGTTGTCACACCCTAGCTAGTCATGCATTAGAGTGTTGCATCATGTTTACTCTTTCATCAGAAACTTGAAATGGGGATTTGTGAAACCCTCAGAATCATTTTGAAAATGACCCAAATAAAAATTTCTCCAAAAGGGTCCAAGAAAATACTCATGTTGCTCTCCGAAAATATTGGACAGAGATAAAAATCAAACCAATATTTTTAAGAGCTCATAGGTATTTATTTTGGGCATTTGGAATTAATGCATAAATATTTGCATTGGAAATATATTAGTTATATATATTAATATATGTCCAAAAGTTATGCCACCTGTTGGGGAGCTCTGGAATAATATATCTAGCTGCTGCAAAAATTGGCATAAGGTAATAAAATGATTTAATATTTTATTTAAATCAAAACAAATGACAGAAATTAGAAAACAGAAATAAAAGAGGGAAACCTTACCTTGGCTTCTTACCTGGCGCCTCTGGCCCAGCAAGCCAGCCCAGCCCACCACCGCCGTCGTCCTCCTGGCGCCAGTCGGCCACGCGTGTGGCCGGCGCGCGCGCACGGGCGGAGCGCCACGCCACCAGCTCGCCTGCCTGCCTACCCCGCCAGCGCGACGCCGCGACGTTTCTTCTCGGTGCCGCCCCGATCCCCTGGCCTTATCCCCCTCTCTCCCGTGCTTCTCCCCCTGCTCTCTCCCTCTCTCACCCGACGCACTGCCGCCGCCGCAGCTCGCCACCGACGCGCTCCCCGCCGTCCCCTCGCCCCTCCGTAGAGTCCCCGAGCTCCGCCGCGAACCCCTCTCCCTCCTCACCGAGCAAGCAACCCGGGCGAGCTCCGCTTCGTCGCAATCGCCGTCGTCTTCAAGCTCCGGCCGACGAGATCGTCGTCGTCGCTCCGGCTGCCCCAAGCCTTCCCCGAGCTCGCTGACGACGCCATTGGATCCGCGGTGAGCTCCGCCACCGTCCCCCTCTCTTCTCCCCTTCGTTTCCGTGCCGTAGCACCGTTCCCCACCACGGCCGAAGCCTCTCGCCGCCGTCCATGTCGCCGTCGCCGTCTCGGCCCGCCTCCGCCCAAACCGAGCATCCCATCGCGCTCCCAGTGCCGCGAGGGTGCCGCCGAGCCCCTCAGGTGGCCTCCCCGTGCCCCGCAGCCCGATCCCGCTCGCGCCCGAACTCCGGCCGCCGCCCAAGTGGTCGCCGCCGTCGATCTAGGCCATCTCCGGCGAAACGGAGGGCACCAGTGGGTGCGCGCGAGCCCCAGCTTCCCCAGCGTGCCTTCCGCTGCTTGATTGGGCGCCGGAGTGGAAATCCCGCGCCCTCCGCCGCGTTTGCTGCCGCCGGCGGCTAAACGCCGGCGTATTAGCCCCGGTTGACCAGGGGGTTTGACCTCCCCTGGCTCAATGACAAGTGGGGCCCGTCTCTGCTAATTCGGGTTTAGGATTAGTTTAATTTAATCAACCTCTGTTAATTAACCCCCCCTGACACTGACCAGTGGGCCCCAGCGCCACTAACCCTTAATTAGGATTAAACTAACCCCTGTTAAACCCCCCTGTCACTGACGTGTGGACCCCACACGTCAGGTTTGACCCAGCCAGCCGCAGTTGACCGCTGACGTCGTGCTGACGTCATGCTGGCGCAATATATATATTTCTGGATTTAAATTTAATCAGGAAATTCCAGAATATAATTTAAACTTCAAAAATTCATAACTTTTATTCTGTAACTCCAAATCAGACAAATTATATATGAAAAATGATCAGAAAAATCCAATCTATCC
>NW_021285722.1:25368-26138 GCF_002162155.2 Triticum dicoccoides
GTTAGACAGAGTCGGTTACAATGGAAGGAGATCTACATATCCGTATTGCCAAGCTTGCCTTCCATGCCAAGGAAAGTCCCATCCGGACACGGGATGAAGTCTTAAATCTTGTATCTTATTAGTCTAGGAGTCCGGCCAAAGATGATAGTTCGGCTATCCGGACACCCCCTAGTCCAGGACTCCCTCAGTAGCCCCTGAACCAAGCTTCAATGATGACGAGTCCGGCACGCATATTGTCTTCAGCATTGCAAGGCGGATTCCTCATCCGAATACTTCATAGAAGATTTTGAACACAAGGATAGTGTCTGGCTCTACAAAATAAGTTCCACATACCACCGTAGAGAGAATAACATTTACACAAGTTCAATCTGCTGACGTATTCCATGGCGTGACATCACACCACGGCCAGGCCTTTATTCGAATCATTTTTGCGGTTCCACCTCAGCGCGTCTAGCGAGGCGGTTTCCTTGGCACATCTTGTCAAAGCAGAGATCATGTCCCCTTATTCCGGGATTCTCATCAATATGGGCGTGGGTAACCCAACCGCGCCATTGATTACGGTGCTTGAGAGATAAGCGAGTTTTACCAGGCTGGTGGGGACGCATAGTTTCGTCCGTCCATATAAGGGGATAAGGATCCACCTTTTTACCTACACCTTCTTCCTCCTTTTCTTATCCATTTCCGCGTACTCGAGCTCCAGCGCCCATGTCCGCACATCTCGCCTCAACCTTCCCCAGCCATGTCCGGAGCGGGAGGCAAGTGGATGGCCT
>NW_021285722.1:26948-35978 GCF_002162155.2 Triticum dicoccoides
GAGCGGCCAGCAGGCGGAGTGCGGAGGCGCCATGGTGGGCAAGATGCCCAACGTCATATGGCTCGAGGGCGCCTTCGTGGAAACCATCAAAGGGTGGCAATCAGGGTGGTTCTACATCACCGAGCCGCGTGACCCTGAATGGGCAGCGGCCCCCGAATTCAGATCTGGCATCCCCACACGGTTCACCTCCTGGAAAGAGAAGGGCCTGACATGGGGTGATTTGGAAGAGCTGACCGGACTCCAAACCTGCGTCCAAAACCTTGTGAACAAGAAGATCAAGCTCGTCAACGCAGTCCAGGTCATGCTCATCTGCCGGATCCTCCCGTGCCAACAACGGGCTTTCAACTTGTGGGAGTTTGATCCGGCACAGCACTAGACCTTGAGCAGGCTCTTCGACACTACGTACGAAGACGCTTGGAAGGTGCTGTTCAAGGGCGCTGAGGCTCCCGCATCCGCTACCGAATATCGCGGATTCAGCTCGCAGCGTCAAGCCGGTGAGGTAAGATATTTTACCCTTTACGGGACACTTGTTTTTCATAGTTTGACTCTATGCGGGATCTAAACTCCCTTACCTTTGACATGCCTGGCAGAAGAAGTCCGGGCAGGTTAACTGTCCGGCTCCCTTACCGGAAGACCCAGCGGACGCCCGATTGATGGGGCTGCTAGTTCCGGAACCTCATGTGGTGCCGGACAAGAAGGCCAAGAAGAAGGCCACGGGAACCCGAAAGAGTTTCCGACATCAGGTGTTATCGGATTCATCGTCCGATGACCCCGAGGCGGACTCCTCCCGCGAAGACAAGGAGGAGAAAAAAGAGGCTTCTCCCCCAGCGGGGGGACAGAAGAAAAGAAAGGCCTCCCCAACTGGGGAGGCCGGAGGGTCCAAGAAGGGAAGGACCCTTCCTCCGGGCTTTTCCACCAACGCCAACGACGGCGAAGAGGATTGGCCCTCGACGGCCAAGCCCCTGGCAAGATCGTAAGTGTCCGGATTCTAGAATAACTCATGATTTTCCTTTGTCGTGTACTGTCTTCTAACGCCGAATACAACCATGTAGCCCTCCCAAGGACGAGCTCCCCGCTTCGTTGAGCGGCCCCCTGGATTCGTCGGATGTGAATAGCACTTCACTTCCGACCGCCTCCTCCCCCCGTGACGCAGACGACGCCACGGTGGAGTCCCAGAATGGGGCCCAACCAGGAGGAGGTGGTCCTAGAGGCGCCGCAAGGCGACCTCCCAGACTCTGGGTGCAAAGAGGGAAAAACCCCAGAGGGCTCTAAGTCAGGCCCTGTGCTGGACTCCATACCAGAACCTACAGTGATTCCGAAGTCCGGCAGGCAGGCCCTTCATAAGAAGGGCAAGACTGCGATGTCGGTGGCCTCCATCCAACCAGAGGCACCAGATAACTTGCTGGAGGCGCCAAGAGCGGGCCGACTGAAGCCTGTACCAGCCTTCTAACAGGCTTTGAGGTATGTAATTAAGATATGTAAAAATAGTACCGCATAGACAGTAGCCCCTGATGCTCAGTTTGGTGTTCGGAAAGAAAAGTCGAACTGAGGATCTAAAAAGATATACGCAGGAGTCTAACATAAGCATGTCAATATGGGAATGCAGGCTGTGCTGCTGACATCTGCCGCACTGACTGCGGAGGTCAATGTATTGAAGCAGAGCCTCGAGCGGTCCGAGAACGAGCTCGGTCGTGCCAAGAAGCAGCTCGACGACAAGGAAGGTAAGTAATACCTTATTAAAGTAATACCTTATAGAAAGGATTTGTTTGCAAAAAATGATAGGAATAACGTGAGTATTGCAGGGACCACGAACGAGGTGGCGACCCTGAAGGAAGTGGTGTCCAAGGCCGAAAGCAATGCGGCCGCGGAACGCATTGAGCGAGAGAAGCAGGAGGCACGGGTGGCGGAGGTGCGGCCAGAGCTCCAGGCTCTCGTGGAAAAACAGGAGAGTTTGGAGCGTGACTCGAAGACTCGAGAGTCCGAGCTCGCCTCGGCTCTTGAGAGTGCCAAAGCCGCTAAGGCCGAAGCCCAGAAGGCCCTCCAGGAGATTGAGGCGATAAAAAAGATAGCGGCGGGTAAGGCATTCTTCATGCAAAGAAAGCATGTAAAAGTGAATTATCTGTTACTTACCCGAATTCGGAGATCTCCAGGAGCGTTCATAGATCTGCCCCGTAGTGTGTCCGATGCTGCCGCGTTCTACCGAGCCGAGGAGGGGAGCTCGACGGAAAAGGTGTTTTGGTCTCAATATGCTGAGGCCGGACATCCTGTGCCCCTGAACGACCAGCTGAAGCAGTTGGTCGAGCTCCACAAGGTGGCCGAAGAGGCCATGACGGGCCTCATAGTTTGGCTATGGCCTAAAGAAGCCATGCCTGGGAGCTACTTCGGTCTGGTGTGGTGGCTGGTGGACGCCTGTCCATGGATTGAAGTCATCAAGTGTTTCGTCTGTATTGAAGGTGCCCGTCAGGCCCTTGCCCGCGCTAAAGTGCACTGGGGCAAGATGGACGCCGAGAAGCTTGTGACGGACACGCCACCGCTGGGCAAGGAGTATTGCACGCCCGACATGTACTATAAGGGTGCCCACCTTATAGCGGGTGAGTGCTCCAAAGATGTAATTTTTGAGTAGACTCGCATTTGTTATCCTGTACGCTGAAAACTTTGTTCAGATGCGCTAAGCAACACTTGTTAATTTAAAATATCACCTTCTGTGCGGCCGTTTATCAAATTCGAGAGATGGCAAGTCGTTGGCTTCAGCCCCCATGCCACGAGTGCTGGGGTGTTCGGGATAAACTTGAGCGCTCTTGTTCCCATTTTTGGGTCCTTCGTGGGAGGCGCTCAACACAACGAACGAGGCAACCGGACATATAATGCTTGAACACTCCCACTTAGCCATAGAATTCTATAATTTTAAATTTCGGCGAAGCCCCTAGTGTTCGGAAGACCGAATTCGGGGCGCTATCCATGCCTGGGCCGGACAAAGCCGACTCCTCGCTCTGAGCGGCATAAGTCTTTAGGGACTCGGAAAAACCTCTTAAACAGCGACCGGCTCTCGCCCTATCATGACGGTCAGTTTTAACTTTCTCCACTGAGGTGCTCAACCCAGCTCAACCGGGGCACAATCGCAGCGGTTCTCCCAACGCTACCTTAGCTAATATAACGGAACGTAAGGTACCAAAACATGGGAGCTGGGCAAACCCAACTATTGACCCAAGACATGATTCGGAGCCGATGCATATAATGCTATAAGTTCGGGGTGCCGCACTTGTTAAAGTGTTCGGACTTATCACACCATATTTTGGGGTACTTAAGCCCCTGGTGTATTTGGCCGTACCAAAGCATACGGATGCAACATGTCATAAGTGAACATATATATATATAGAAAAAGGAATGCAATAATAGGCAAAAATCAATGCCTTACTTATTCAAAAAATACTGGAATGAAAGCAGAACGATACAAATAGTGCGATAAGCAAGGGATGGGACTATTTAACATGTCCCCCTCCAGGGGTAGGCTGCGGGATGGTATGTAAAACAGGTATACTGCTCGTAATAGAGACCACCTGGACACTCGACGTAGCTTTTCTGCTTCCCTGGCTGTTGCATCGTCAGTTCGGCAATTCTAATGCCGGACAGGGCTTCTCGAAAACGGTGTCCTGAGAATAAGAAAAAAAGAATGACACAATTGGGAGCCCCTAGTGCGGTTGAACCGCTCTCCGGGCATGCCGTGGTCGTGCCCCTACCCCTATGCCCATGGTATCTCCAGAGCGTAGTTATGTACGCGTGGTACTGGTCTCGGCATTTCGCGAGGGCTGGGGTTGGGGCCGCATTGCTACGCGTGCTCGGAACGTGCCAGGCAGTCTTGTTGCAGGTTACTCCTGGCGCGCTTGACGGTGTCCGGACGTTTAGTAGTCGGACTCGAGAATTGCCTTAAGAGGCTGCTTTGTACTTCTGCCGCGAGGGCCGCCGTATGCTCCTCCGTTCGGAGAGAGCGTTCGGTGTTTGCATTGATTGTGATTACTCCTTGGGGGCCTGGCATTTTGAGCTTGAGGTATGCGTAGTGCGGCACCACATTGAACTTTGCAAATGCGGTTCGTCCGAGCAGTGCGTGATAGCCGCTGCGGAATGGGACTGTGTCGAAGATTAACTCCTTGCTTCGGAAGTTATCCGGGGATCCGAAGACCACTTCAAGTGTAACTGAGCTTGTACAGTTGGCCTCTACACCTGGTATGACGCCCTTGAAGGTCGTCTTTGTGGGTTTAATCCTTGAGGGTCTATGCCCATCTTGCACACTGTATCCTGATAAAGCAGGTTCAGGCTGCTGCCGCCGTCCATCAGGACTCTAGTGACGTGAAATCCATTGACGATTGGGTCTAGAACCAACGCGGCGAATCCGCCATGGCGGATGCTAGTGGGGTGGTCCCTTCGATCAAAAGTGATCGGGCAGGAGGACCACGGATTGAACTTTGGGGCGACTGGCTCCATCGCATATACATCCTCGAGTGCACGCTTCCGCTCCCTTTTTGGTATGTGGGTCGCGTATATCAAGTTCACCGTCCGCACTTGTGGGGGGAAACCCTTCTGTCCTCTATTTTTCAGCGGCTGGGTCTCATCCTCGTCATCGCTATGCAGCCCCTTGTCATTGTTTTTGGCAGTTAACTTGCCTGCCTGCTTGAACACCCAACAATCCCTGTTGGTGTGATTGGCTGGCTTTTCGGGGGTGCCGTCTATCTGGCATGAGCGATCGAGTATTCGGTCCAAATTGGACGGGCCCGGAGTATTTCTTTTGAATGGCTTTTTCCACTGACCGGGTTTAGAGCCTCTGAATCTGGCATTGACTATCGTATCCTCAGTATTGTTGCCATTAATGCGGCGCTTGTGCTTGTTGCGATGCGACCTGCCATTGGTGTCCTTGGTATCCGAATTACCAGGGCTCTTGGTCATGTTGTTACTACGAGCTAGCCAGCTATCCTCTCCTGTGTAGAAGCGGGTCATGAGTGTTGTGAGGGCTGCCATGGATTTCGGCTTTTCCTGTTCTAGGTGCCGGGCAAGCCACTTGTCGTGGATGTTGTGTTTGAAGGCAGCAAGGGCCTCTGCATCCGGACAGTTGACGATTTGATTTTTCTTGGTTAGGAACCGTGTCCAGAATTGTCTGGCCGATTCTTCTGGCTGCTGAATTCTGTGGCTTAGGTCATCGGCGTCTGGTGGTCGCACATAAGTGCCCTGGAAGTTGTCGAGGAGTGCGGCTTCCAGGTCTTCCCAACAACTGATTGACTCTGCTGGCAAGCTGTTAAGCCAATGTCGTGCTGGTCCTTTAAGCTTGAGTGGGAGGTATTTGATGGCGTGTAGATCATCACTGCGGGCCATGTGGATATGGAGGAGGTAGTCCTCGATCCAGACCGCCGGATCTGTTGTGCCATCGTATGATTCAATGTTTACGGGTTTGAAACCATCAGGGATTTGATGATCCAACACTTCGTCTGTGAAGCATAGTGGGTGTGCGGCGCCTCTGTATTGGGCTATATCACGACGCAGCTCAAATGAGCTTTGTCTACCGTGTTCGGCCTGGCCGGAATTTCCATATCCGGCGTGACAGTTATCATCACGTATTGTGGGGCGCCCACGCGATCCGTAGATCGATCTTGTTTGCCTTGCCTTGTCCTCGAGTATATCCCGCAAGTCTGGCGCATTTTCCTGCGCCTTGGTATTTTTTGAGCAACACCGGGGTGCGGCTTGAGTGTAGGGCCGAGAGGCCTCTCTGTCGCGGCCACGAGGTGGCCGGTCGGCCGTATTAAGTGCTGGTGATGTAGGTTTAGGTGCTTCCTCCTCTAATCGGGGTAGCAGCCTGCGTTTTGGGTAGCTCTTGGAGGGGCGTTCGAGTTCATATTATTTGGCCGCAAGGACTTGAGTCCATCTGTCGGCTAGCAAGTCTTGGTCAGCTCTAAGCTATTGCTGCTTTTTCTTGAGGCTGCTTGCCGTGGCCATAAGCCTGCGCTTGAAACGCTCTTGTTCGACGGGATCCTCGGGCACGACAAATTCATCGTCGTCGAGGCTTGCTTCATCTTTGGAGGGAGGCGTATAATTATCGTCCTCTACCTCTCTGTCTGCCGCTCCCTCATGAGGGCTGGCTTCTCCATCCTCCTGCGATGAATCCTGCTGGAGGGGGTTGTCTTCGGCTCTGTCCGGGGTGTTATTGTCTCCGGTGCCGGAATCTCCATTTTTGCTGTGGCGGGATTTAGAGTGGCGCCGCTGACGCCGGCGCTTAGGCAATTTATTGGAGGGGTCGTCCTTCGTTGTTCCATCGCCATTCCCATCCTTTGGGATGTCCACCATGCAAATGTCGTATGACGAGGTGGCCTTCCAGTGCCCTGTAGGCGCTGTTTCTTGGTCGTCTCCTGCATCGTCGTCCATACCGTCGATGTCTTCGGAGTCAAAGTCGAGCATGTCAGTTAAATCATAGACAGTGGCTACAAAGTGGGTGGTGGGTGGGCATTGAATTTCTTCGTTGTCTGTATCCCAACCTACTTGACCATAGTCCGGCCAGGGCTCTCCTGATAAAGAGAGAGACTTTAGTGAATTCAGGATGTCGCCAAAGGGCGAGTGCTAAAAGATGTCCGCAGCGGTGAACTCCATGATCGGCGCCCAATCGGATTCGATTGGCCGGGGCGCGGAAGGTTCGGAGTCCGGAGAGGAGTCCGGCACCTTGGAGTCACGAGCTTCACAAAGGACAGGGTTGGTATTCGGCTCTATCGCTGTAGAGGTAGCAGCCCCCGAGGCGGTGTCCAGCCACCCGTCCTCGATCTGCTCAGTCGGCTCCGAGCTAAGGGTCGGGGCGGACACTTGTGCCGCTCCAAGGCACTGTTCGGCAGCAGAGCTAGATCATGCCCATCGTGATAGTGCAGCGCGCTTGGCTGTGGCTCGAATCCGTCGAAGATCAAGTATCCGCGAATGTCAGCCGTATAGTTCAAACTTCCAAATCTGACCTGATGGCAAGGGGCGTAGCTTTCAATCTGCTCCATATGGCCAAGCGAGTTGGCCCGTAGTGCAAAGCCGCCGAATACGAAGATCTGTCCGGGGAGAAAAGTCTCACCCTGGACCGCGTCGTTGTTGATGATCGAAGGAGCCATCAGGCCTAAAGGTGACGACATAGAGGAACTCTCAATGAAAGCACCAATGTCGGTGTCAAAACCGGCGGATCTCGGGTAGGGGGTCCCGAACTGTGCGTCTAGGCGGATGGTAACAGGAGACAAGGGACACGATGTTTTTACCCAGGTTTGGGCCCTCTCAATGGAGGTAAAACCCTACTCCTGGTTGATTAATATTGATGATATGGGTAGTACAAGAGTAGATCTACCACGAGATCAGAGAGGCTAAACCCTAGAAGCTAGCCTATGGTATGATTGTTGTTCGTCCTACGGACTAAAACCCTCCGGTTTATATAGACATCGGAGAGGGCTAGGGTTACACAGAGTCGGTTACAATGGTAGGAGATCTACATATACGTATTGCCAAGCTTGCCTTCCACGCCAAGGAAAGTCCCATCCGGACATGGGACGAAGTATTCAATCTTGTATCTTCATAGTCTAGGAGTCCGGCCAAAGATGATAGTTCGGCTATCCGGACACCCCCTAGTCCAGGACTCCCTCACTATGATTCCCCCACAAGTCGGGATGAGACTCCGGACTTTACAAAAAGAAAAAAAAGAGAAAGGACAAAAAAAGGCCAAAGAAGAAAAAGAAAGAAAGAAAAAAAAGAAAAAAAAGAGAAAAAGAAAAAAAATGAGAGAAAAAGAGAGAAGGGACAATGCTACTATCTCTTTTTCCACCATTGTGCTTCAAAGTAGCACCATGATCTTCATGATAGAGATTCTCCTATGTTGTCACTTTCATATACTAGTGGGAATTTTTCATTATGGAACTTGGATTGTATATTCCAATGATGGGCTTCCTCAAAATGCCCTAGGTCTTTGTGAGCAAGCGAGTTGGATGCACACCCACTTAGTTTCTTTTGTTGAGCTTTCATATATTTATAGCTCTAGTGCATCCGTTGCTTGGCAATCCCTACTCACTCACATTGATATCTATTAATGGGCATCTCCATAGCCCGTTGATACGCCTAGTTGATGTGAGACTATCTTCTCATTTTTTGTCTTGTCCACAACCACCATTCTATTCCACATATAGTGCTATGTCCATGGCTCACTCTCATGTATTGCGTGAAAGTTGAAAGAGTTTGAGATTATTAAAGTATGAAACAATTGCTTGGTTAGTCATCGGGGTTGTGCATGATTAAATACTTTGTCTGATGAAGATAGAGCAACAGCCAGACTATATTATTTTGTAGGGATAACTTTCTTTGGCCATGTTATTTTGAGAAGACATGATTACTTTCATTAGGATGCTTGAAGTATCACCATTTTCATGTCAATATGAACTTTTATTTTGTATCATTTGGATCTGAACATTCATGCCACAATAAAGAAAATTACATTGAGAATTATGCTAGGTAGCATTCCACATCAAAAATTCTGTTTTTATCATTTACCTACTCGAGGATGAGCAAGAATTAAGCTTGGGGATGCTTGATACGTCTCCAACGTATCTATAATTTTTTATTGTTTCATGCTATTATATTACCCCTTTTGGATGTTTATGGGTTTTATTTTACACATTTATATCATTTTTTGGACTAACCTACTAACCGGAGGCCCAGCCCGTATTGCTGTTTTTTTTCATATTTCAGTATTTCGAAGAAAAGGAATATTAAACGGAGTCCAAACGGAATGAAACCTTCGGGAGCGTGATTTTTGGAACGAACGTGATCCAGAGGACTTGGAGTGCAAGTCAAGAAGCAGCCGAGGCGGCCACAAGAGGGTAGGGCGCGCCCCCTATAGGGCGCGCCTCCTGTCTCGTGGGCCCTTCGGGCGGCCACCGACGTACTTCTTCCTCCTATATAAGCCTACGTACCCCGAAAACATCCAGGGAGCCAACAAAATACAATTTCCACTGCTGTAACCTTTTGTATCCGCGAGATCCC
>NW_021285722.1:36063-49358 GCF_002162155.2 Triticum dicoccoides
TCTTGGAGCCTTCATCGGCGCTCCGCCGGAGGGGGAATCCACCATGGAGGGCTTCTACATCAACACCACAGCCCCTCCGATGAGTTGTGAGTAGTTTACCACTGACCTTCGGGTCCATAGTTATTAGCTAGATGGCTTCTCTCTCTTTTTGGATCTCAATACAATGTTCTCCCCCTCTCTTGTGGAGATCTGTTCGATGTAAACTCTTTTTGTGGTGTGTTTGTCAAGATCCGATGAATTGTGGGTTTATGAGCAAGTTTATCTATGAGAAATATTTGCATCTCCTCTGAATTCTTTTATGTATGATTGAGTTATCTTTGCAATTCTCTTCGAGTTATCAGTTTGGTCTGGCCTACTAGATTGATCTTTCTTGCTGAGGGAGACCTGGACTAGGGGGTGTCCGGATAGCCGGAATATTATCATCGGCCGGACTCCAAGACCATGAAGATACAAGATTGAAGACTTCGTCTCGTGTCCGGATGGGACTTTCCTTGGCGTGGAAGGCAAACTTGGCAATACAGATATGTAGATCTCCTACCATTGTAACCGACTCTATGTAACCCTAGCCCTCTCCGGTGTCTATATAAACCGGAGGGTTTTAGTCCGTAGGACGAACAACCATTACAACAATCATACCACAGGCTAGCTTCTAGGGTTTAGCCTCCTTGATCTCGTGGAAGATCCACTCTTGTACTACCCATATCATCAATATCAATCAAGCAGGAGTAGGGTTTTACCTCCATCGAGAGGGCCCGAACCTGGGTAAAAACATCGTGTCCCTTGTCTCGTGTTACCATCCGCCTAGACGCACAGTTCGGGACCCCCTACCCGAGATCCGCCAGTTTTGACACCGACATTGGTGCTTTCATTGAGAGTTCCTCGGTGCCGTCACGATCAGGAAGGATGCCTCTTCCCATCTTTAAAGACGGTACCATCACCGAAGGAGCCTTGGCCGCCGGCCTAACTATCCGTCTAGGTGGTTTTCTCATGACCGCCTGTTCGGCCACCGCTTCGACGATGACCTCTCGGGTCATCAAAAGCAATCTTCATGTCAACTCGGAATTCGCCGAGCAGCTGGATCCAATAGAGCTCTCGTCCATAAACGAGCTCTTGGATCGCATCGCCGCCCTGGGAGTCGCCACAGACTACAATCAGATTGGGCTTATAACCGATCTGAGAGAGATTAACTCTCCCCAGGTTACCCACCACATTGCGGTGGTAGAGGAACAAAGCGGCGGCTCTTCTCCTCTATTAAAAACTAGTTATGTCCGGACTCCCGAACCCTCCATGCCGGATTTCTGCGGAGGGACCAACGTCGATCAAGCACTGAACCTAAAGTCAGGCATCGGACCAGACTCATTGGACAACGTCCAGCAATCCAAGCTTCCAAATTCGGAAACTTTTCGGCCTTTGAGCCTCGAGATGGGTAGGGTTCCGGACTCAATTCCACCCACCCACCCAAACATATGCGATCTATCTCAAATCCGGCAAGAGCCTGCTGAAACAGTACATCATTACTGGGCCAGATTCCTCCTGGTTATGGACAGGATAAAAGACTGCTGTGAGGAAAATGCAATTTCAATTTTCTACAATAATTGCACAGACAAGGGAATCTTGAACGCCGTAAGTCGTCGTGAAATTACACGCTTCGCCGACCTGGCATCCATAGTACGAAAGTACTGTGCGATGGAGAGTTTCTGGAAAACCGAAACAAAGTTTTGGGACAATCCGGCTCCGAATACAACCCTAGTCCGAAAGAAAAGGGTGCATCATGCTCAGGCACCAGGTACAAAAACCAAAAAGCAAAAACCCATAAAGGGCATGGAACCGTACTGGAGGGATGGCTCAGCGGACCCTGTAAAATTCACAGTATAGAGGGCGCCACTCCCACACATAGCCTTCGAGCATGTTGGATACTGCGACAGGTGGCCAAAAGTGGCGAAGAGCTTCTAGCCCCAAAGAACCACTCCAACAGTGCGAGTATGGTGTCAACAATCTTCGAGACTTTCGCATCAAATAATATGCGGAAACTAACAATCCGCAGCCTCGCCAAAGTCTACCAAGTAGCGACAACAAATCCATGGAGCAACACGGCCATCACCTTCAACGCCAGCGTCGAACCTAAATTCCGAACAGCCCGAGCACCAGCCGCATTGGTCCTCCATCCAATAGTGGACGACTTTCGTCTTACCAAGGTACTCATGGATGGCGGCAGCGGATTAAACCTCATCTACGAGGAAACCCTTCAAAAAATGGAAATAGACTGGAGCCGCATTGAACGAAGCAGCACGACCTTATGAGGAAGCACGCTGCATAGGAAAAATCACACTTGATGTGGTGTTCGGCTCGCCGGACAATTACAGGTCCGGGGAGGTCACCTTCCAAGTGGCCCCGTTCAGCAGCGGATATCACGCTATATTAGGACGAGAGGCATTCACAATTTTTCAAGCCATACCCCATTATGGGTACATGAAGCTTAAGATGCCCGGGCCCAATGGAATAATCACTCTTGTCAGTGATCCGAACACAGCACTCCGCGCCGAAAACAAGACAGCCGCACTAGCCCTAGAGGCACTATCCGAAGCCTTAGCGGCAGAGGAGCTCACGGCGCTGCGCTCCACGGTGAACAGGGATGATGTGATACTCGATAAGAGGTCCAAGTCCACCTCTTTTAAACCAGCGGACGAAATAGTCAAATTCCAGGTCCATCCAATGGACCCAACAAAGACGGCCTCCATTGGGGCACAGCTAAACCCTGATGTAGACGCCGCGCAGCGAGAATTCCTTCGGGAGAATTGGGACATCTTCGCCTGGCACCCTTCAAATATGCCAGGAATCCCACGCAGATTGGCAGAACACAGCCTAAACATCCTAGAAGGATTCAAGCCAGTCAAACAAGCTCTTCGGCGATTTTCCGAACCCAAAAGACATGCAATGGGAGAGGAGGTAGCCAAATTATTGGAAGCCGGATTCATCAGAGACATCAAACATCCGGACTGGCTAGCAAACCTGGTGATGGTACCAAAGAAGGACAAATCCTGGCGCCTATGTGTCGATTTTAAAGACCTCAACAAGGCTTGCCCAAAGGATCCTTTCCCCCTTCCCCGCATCGATCAGATAATCGATGCTACTGCAGGGCACGATTCATTGTGCTTCCACGACGCATACTCCGGCTACCATCAAATCAAGATGGCGGAGGCGGACCAAGCCGCAATGACATTCATTACTCCATACGGACCATTCTGCTTCAACACGATGCCCTTCGGACTCAAAAACGCCGGCGCAGCAAATCAGCGCATGATTCAGACATGTCTGGCTACCCAGATCGGCAAAACAGTAGAGGCATACGTAGACGACGTGGTTGTCAAAACCAAACAGGTCGAAACTCTAGTAGACGATTTGAGGCTCACATTCGACAACCTCCGAGCATATGATATTAAGCTAAACCCTGAAAAATGCGTTTTCGGCGTACTAGCCGGAAAGCTCCTGGGCTTCATTGTATCCGGTAGAGGAATTGAAGCAAACCCAGCCAAGATCCGAGCTCTGTCACAGCTGGATATTCCAAAAGACCTCAAACAAATACAAAAATTGACTGGATGCATGGCGGCCCTAAGCCGCTTCATCTCCCATTTGGGAGAAAAGGCATTACCCCTCTATCGCCTCCTCAGGCACACCGAACACTTCGAATGGACAGATGCTGCCACTGTCAGACTCGAAGAAATAAAAGTCATATTGGCAACAAATCCGGTCCTGGCCGCGCCTAACCTGGGCGAACCAATGTTGTTATATATCGCGGCAACACATCAAGTAGTAAGCGCGGTGCTCGTCGTCGAATGAGAAACAGAAGGGCATAAATTCCCTCTTCAAAAACCAGTGTACTACGTATCCACTATCTTAACTCCCTGCAAGTCCCAGTACCCGCATTATCAAAATATAGCATACACGGTGTTCATGGCATCCCGGAAGCTGCGACACTACTTTCAAGAGTGTTCGATAACAGTGGCCTCCGAAGTACACCTCAACGACATCATAAACAACCGCGATGGGACGGGCAGGATTGCGAAATGGGCCATCGAGCTCTTACCATTCGACATAACCTACAAACCACGGCGAGCTATAAAGTCACAAGTTTTAGCGGACTTCATCGCTGAATGGACCGAAGCCGAACTCCCTAAAGAGTACGGCGCATACTCCAATTGGATTATGCATGTCGAGGGCTCCAAAATGTTGGCCGGCTTGGGGGCTGGCGTCGTATAAACGTCCCCAACCGGAGACACAGTCCAATACGTACTTCAGATAATGTACACGGACTCCAACAATGCAGCCGAATACGAGGCCCTCCTACATGGTCTCCGGATGGCAATCTCCATGGGTATTCAACGCCTAGAGGTGCGCAGGGATTCAAACCTTGCAATATCCCAAGTAAATGGAGACTTTGACGCCAAGGATCCGAAAATGGCAGCCTATCGTAACGATGTCCTCAAAATGTCAGATCGGTTCGAAGGACTCGAATTCCATCACGTAGCCCGGGATAATAACCAAGCAGCAAACGTGTTGGCACGCATCGGCGCGAAACGCGACGCTGTCCCTCCAAACATCTTCCTGGAGTGGCTCTTTATGCCATCCGTACTATGGGAAGAGGAGTCTGGAAATAACAACCCGAAAGCAACCGCACCACCCAACACAGAACAATCTAACATAATCGGCGGCTCAGCCGATGAAATAACACCTTCAGCCCATGAAATAATGGCGGTAATTGCCCCGTGGACAGAACCATTCCTAGCCTACTTAATTAGGCAGGAACTTCCCGAAGACCAAAATGAAGCCCGCTGCATAGTTCGGCGATCTAAGGCCTACAAGGTCCATGAGGGAGAACTTTATAAGAAAAGCACAACCGGAGTCCTTCAAAGGTGCATCTCCGAAGAGGAAGGGCGAAACCTTTTGGCTGAAATTCACGCCGGACTAGGCGGACACCATGCTGCAGCCCGGGCCCTCGTAGGCAAGGCCTTCCGTACAGGATTTTATTGGCCGACGGCCTAGGCAGATGCTCAGGACTTAGTCCAACAATGTGTCGGGTGTCAGCTCTTTGCTAATCAGAGCCACATGCCACCCACCGCCCTCAAAACTATACCCATCACCTAGACGTTCGTGGTTTGGGGGCTTGATATGGTTGGACCCCTTAAAGGGGGAACCCACAAGCAAAAGTACCTATTGGTCATGGTGGACAAATTCACCAAATGGATAGAGGCCAAGATAGTTAAAACGGCCGAATCCGGACCAGTGATAGACTTCATATCCGGGGTAGTACACCGTTATGGCGTCCCCCACAGCATCATCACCGATAACGGCACGAACTTCACGGCCGACGACGTTAAACTCTGGTGCAAAAATATGGGCATTAAGCTCGACTACGCTTCAGTCTATCATACTCAAACCAACGGTCAAGTTGAGCGAGCAAATGGTCTAATAATGAGCGGCATCAAGCCCAGACTAGTGCGGTCCCTTACGGAATCTAACACGCACTGGGTAGAGGAGCTCAACTCCGTACTCTGGGGGATGTGGACCACGCCAAACCGTACTACCGGATTCACACCATTCTTTATGGTATAGGGCACAAAGGCAGTTTTGCCCTGCGACATAATTCATGACTCACCTCGAGTGCGCATGTACGAAGAAAGAGAAGCCGAGTTGGATCGGCAGGACAGCTTGGACGCATTAGAGGAGGAGCGCGACGTGGCAAAGGCTCGTTCCGCATTCTATCAGTAGCAAGCTCGAAGATATGAAAGCAGAGAAGTACGGGCTAAAACTTACAATATTGGCGAACTAGTTCTACGCCTGCCGGACAAGAAAAAAGACAAACTCAAGCCCAAATGGGAAGGTCCCTTCATCATCGACCAAGTCCTGACCGGCGGAGCATACCGTCTGCGAAACGCATCGGACAACCTACTCGAGCCAAACCCATGGAACGCAGCCCGCCTCTGAAGATTCTACGCCTAGCGCCGGACTCAGAGTTCGTCTCCTTCCCCCGTCCACATTTTATACTTCAGTTGCCTTTTTTTCTATCTTTTATCCCACTTTTTTCATAAAGCCCTTGAAGGCCGATTTGCGCATTGTTCGCACACACTTGATGTGCTACCAGCACTCATTATACCTGGGGGCTTCTTTAACAAAAGCTTACTTATACAGGCTTCATGCCCAGCACATGTGTCAAACTTCCACATGTACCTTTTATTCACCATTATATGCATCGATATGACTTAAGTTTTGGCCAAGCTGGGTTCCCTGGCTCCTGTGCTTACCCCTACGTTCCCGATTGTTCGTCTAGGAGGTAAAGGGAGCAGCTCTGCGATTGTTACTGCCGGATCAGCCGGATGTGTACCTCAGACTGGGTGAAGCCGAAAGCTAGCGTTCTTAAGGGAATATCCAGTCGGTGACTTGAAAGATGATTTTTTACCTATTTATTTATCTGCCCCCAGATGTTTTCCTGCTCTTTTCGCAGTCCGGACATACACTTTAGGGCATGCCTCCCAGGGAAAGGAACCCTTAACGGAACTATTCTCCCTGGAAGATGTTTCTTACTAACCATGTAATATAACATAATTAACTAGTTGGGCACTTGTATGATAAAGCACTAATGACCCCTACGCCTGGTCTCCATGCATGCCCCGGTTTTTTCATAACCGAGAAGGTATTCGGACACACTCCGGACTCTAGGGTCCCGAGGTTGAAGTGAAAAGGGCGGCAAAGACAAACGATCTACAATCCGGCTAGAAGGCATTTTACATGTCATTTTAAATACATCGTCAAATTGACTGACTGTACTCCTCCTGAATCCCGTCTAACAGGCTGTCTAATTTACAGTCCCGTTGGGAATACTTAGCGGCCAACTCTACTTGGCCGTACACTAAGCTCACAGGATCTCCTTCCCATCGGGCCCCACAGGTCCAACCTCGGCCATGTGGTTTGGATCCGCCTTCTTGTACCGCGTCTTCACCATGGCCCAGGCCTCCCTGGCACCTTGACGGCAGGCCGATATCTTCCATAAACGGAAGCGCTGCCGTGCTCCGTGAAGCTTCTCCGCAAGCTCTCCAAGGCCCTCGGGTACGGATACGGACGGCCATAGGGCCTGGACGACGCTACTCATCGCCTGCCGAACACGTTCGAGCAGTTGCACCACCTCGGGAAGTTGGTCACCCGTTGAACCGGGCATTTCCTCCATAGGGCAACCTGTGAGCACACCTACAGACATATTTCTGTCAATCGACTTCCTCGCCGAACTCTTCTTTTCAAAAGAGTTTGCTCAAGCACTTACTATAGATGCCGCGACGAAGCCACTGATTCTCCTTCACAGATCCAGACAGCTCGGCCCGAACACCTTTTAGCTCTTCTCCAAGCTGGGTGTGGGCGTCTTGGAGCTTGTTCCTCTCCTGCTGCACCTTCATAAGCGCCCTCTCGCCGGCCTTCAGCTGGCGCAGTAGCTGTTGCTTGTCCGGATCCAGTCCGGCAACATCTGCAATATCATTGTCAGACTTATATGCACGCCGCACACCGCTTATCCTTTTAAAAATAATGTGTTACCGGAGGGGGTCTCTGTGTCTCCTCCTGCGGCAGCTAGTGCAGCCTCAAGTTGGGCCTTGCACTCTTGTAGCTCCTGGGACAATTGGGTATTCTTCTCCGTAAGATCCTGCACATTAAATGATCCTTAAATCAGTTATTTTAACTACTTTATGTCTCGGGGGCTATTGGCATAAACAACTATTATAATCCCTTACCCGTATGTCTTTTACATACTGCTCCGTGGCTCTGTTTAAACCATCTTGAGCGGCACGGAGGTGCGCGTCTCCCACGTTAAAGGCATTCAATGCCTCTGGGGAGAAACACGCATCACACAGAACTGTCCGACGACGCCTATGATTCATGGCGCTCTCCACCTCAGACCTGGTGGCGGACAGCCTGTCGGCATCCTCCGTTGGAGGAGTACCCGGCCCGCGCCTTGCACTCGCCTCCCCCTCCGGACTAGGTGTTGGAGCCTGGTTGGCGGAGGCTTGGTTGGCAAACTCTCCGGGCACAGTCCGGCGAGCGCTCTTTCTCCTGGAAAAGTCATGAGCATTAATACACCTCCTAGGAATCTTTTCCCTACATAACGGTCGCGAGCTATACCATTGCGGTGACATTTCGATTCGCACCGCACCCCTCTTCTGCCTGCTGGGCCGGACAGACCTTTGTTGGTCAGCCCCTGCGGGTTCGGCTTCCCGCCTTCAAGGCACCTCCTGCGAGACACCGTTGTATACGGTGGTCAGAAATACGCAAGGACGAAGTAATGGTGTCAGGACTCCGGTCATAATTACCTGGGAAGCTGGAGATAAGCCGGGGTAGTCAGCCGTAATGGCGACTAGAGCATTGTCCATGCTGAGTTGGTGGAACACCCCGTCGATTAGCTCCACCTTTATGTCCGGATCCTCTTCGGAGGCCGGATCAAGGGATCTTCCCGGATCCTCGGGTTGTGGAGCCGGACTATGTATGCTCTCCACATCCCGGCGCAGTTCCTGCATCAAAACCATAAAGTAAGGTACTTAACTTTGAAAGCACGGGTCGGATAAATAATCGTCCGCTTACCAAGCTCCGAGGGTTATTCATGGAGAACCTATTCAATGGGCTCGTCTGGAGGAAGTCCTCCTTCTCCCCCTCGTACAGGCCGGACAGAATCTTCACCAGATCTGCGGCCGATCTCGGCCCCTTGCGGCCATGACGGGTGGCGTCATTCTCCCCGTTGAAATCCCACAAGGGGTGGCCCCTATATTGGAGCGGCTGCACCCCTCGCATAATGCACGTGGCCATGACTCCAATCATGGTCAATCCGAAATGGGCCAGCAACCTTATCTGGCCCATCAAATATTGGACGCTCCTGTCTTCCTCCTATTGAGGGCTCCGCAGGCGCCAACTTAGGCGTTTCTTCAGAGGAGCCTTGCTGAACTCCGGGAGGCCGATCCGAACTGCGTCCGGCAGTGGAGCATCTTCTACATAAAACAATTCCGAAGGCCAGTCTTCGGACGCCTTCTTTGGGGTTCCGGATAGATATCCGGTCCCGGCGATGCGCCATATTTCGTCTCCGCCCACTTGATATATTGACCCCTCGTGAGAACGGGGTACGAGGCAAAATAGTCTCTTCCACAGCGCAAAATGGGGCTCAATGCCCAGGAACAGCTCACAAAGAGCTACGAAACCCGCGATGTGCAGAATGGAGGCGGGCGTGAGGTGATGAAGCTGGAGTCTGTAGAACTCCAGAAGCCCCCGGAGAAACGGATGTATGGGAAACCTGAGCCCCCTTATTAGATAAGGGACGAAGCACACCCGCTCCCCTTTGGAGGGACTAGGGGTGGCCTCCGCTTGCTTTCCACCTTTGTAGGTGGCCAGCCCAGCTCGAACCGGGACCATAAAGGCCGGAGGAAGGTATCCGTCCGCTTGGAGCGTCACCAGCTCGTTGTGCGGAACTGAACATCTCAAATCTCCTGGCTGAGGGCTGGGAGCGCGAGAGGAGGAGCCGCGTCGACGGTCCATGATGGAATGGATTTTTGGTCAGAAGCGCTCCGATGAGTACTCGCGGAAGGAAGATGGTGTGATTTGGATCTGGATTCTTGCCTCTCTTATAGGCAGATTATTAGCGTAGCTCGGGGGTAAAACATAAAAATACCCTGGCCTTTCGCATTCGTGCGACACGTGGAAGAGGGCCATTATTGGGTGTGGGAGCCAAGGAGCGCACATTTGTAAGGAAGCCGGACAGTATTCAGCAAACACATGGAATTTGGAGGAGAACCCGCCTTGCAACACCGAAGACAATATACGCGCCGGACTCGTCATCATTGAAGCCTGGTTCGGGGGCTACTGAGGGAGTCCTGGACTAGGGGGTGTCCGGATAGCCGGACTATCATCATCGGCCGGACTCCAAGACCATGAAGATACAGGATTGAAGACTTTATCCCGTGTCCGGATGGGACTTTCCTTGGCATGGAAGGCAAGCTTGGCAATACGGATATGTAGATCTCCTACCATTGTAACCGACTCTGTGTAACCCTAGCCCTCTCCAGTGTCTATATAAACTGGAGGGTTTTAGTCCGTAGGACGAACAACCATTACAACAATCATACCATAGGCTAGCTTCTAGGGTTTAGCTTCCTTTATCTCATGGTAGATCCACTCTTGTACTACCCATATCATCAATATCAATCAAGCAGGAATAGGGTTTTACCTCCATCGAGAGGGCCCGAACCTAGGTAAAAACATCGTGTCCCTTGTCTCCTGTTATCATCCGCCTAGACGCACAGTTAGGGACCCCTACCCGAGATCCGCCGGTTTTGACACCGACACTTGCCATGGGAGAAGTGCTTAGGTTTGGGTTCAATCTTGTGGTGTCCTTACCCAATGACAGAAAGGTTTGCAAGGCACGTATTGTATTGTTGCCATCGAGGATAAAAAGATGGGGTTTATATCATATTGCATGAGTTTATCCCTCTACATCATGTCATCTTGCTTAAGGCGTTACTCTGTTCTTATGAACTTAATACTTTAGATGCAGGCAGGAGTCGGTTGATGTGTGGAGTAATAGTAGTAGATGTAGGCAGGAGTCGGTCTACTTATTGCGGACGTGATGCCTATATACATGATCATGCCTAAATAGTCTCATAACTATTCGCTTTTCTATCAATTGCTCGACAGTAATTTGTTCACCCACCGTAATACTTCTACTATCTTGACAGAAGCCACTAGTGAAACCTATGGCCACCGGGTCTATCTCTTATCATATTTGCTTCCAATCTACTTTTATTTGAATCTTTACTTTTTGCATCTATATTATAAAATACCAACAATATATTTATCTTATCATACTATCTCTATTAGATCTCACTTTCGCAAGTGGTCGTGGAGGGATTGACAACCCCTTTATTGCGTTGGTTGCGAGTTCCTTGTTTGTTTGTGTAGGTGCGTGGGACTTTTGAGGAGCCTCCTACTGGATTGATACCTTGGTTCTCAAAAACTGAGGAAATACTTACGCTACTATTGCTGCATCACCCTTTCCTCTTCAAGGAAAACCAATGCAAGCTCAAGACATAGCAGATAACAAGCAGAGACTCACGAAAGATGTGACCCCGTCGCCCCGTCTCGAGGACTTGCGGCAAGGGCTAAGAATGCCCGGCCACGCCTCATAATTATCTCGCGGGCACCTACCAGGTCAACCCGACTCCACATCACTCGCAATTAAGCTCGCACGGGTACCCCTCAGGGCCGACCCGTCTTTAGTAACATGGTTCAGTGTAAAAACATAGTAACCATAGTAACTGTGTGTCTAACACCAATGGGAACCCTAAGGAACCACCCCCAGTGGATTCCACTCAATGTAATCATCAAGGTGAATGGAAGGGGAACCACCCTCGAGGTCCGCACTTGAGGGGTTGCACGACATAGTCATATCGGAAGTGGTTAAGGAGGAAATCACCCTCGATGACCACAACCGGATAGCTACACTACCGGGTTAACATCAGAAGTGCTGATGAGGTCTCACCCTCGGCACTCGATAGTCACCCAGTAGTGTCGAGCAACTAAGGGGAAGTGATGTGCGGTGCCGGGGCCTGGTCTTTGATCCCGTTGATCGGGTCTTCGATGATGAAGCAGGGGCAATAAGGACAAGGTGCGGGGTCACTGATGGATCACTAACCAACCTATACCAAGCAGTTTAGGTAAAGGAGGTAAGTAACAATAAGCAGGTTACAAAAGCAGTCTATGCATCAGAATAGGAGCAATCAATTACAGTAGAAAAATCTAATGCAAGCATGAGGGAATGGAATGGACGATATCGGGATGATCAAAGGGGGGGCTTTCCTGGAAGCTCTGTTGCAAACCAAAAAGATTCGTCAGAGACGTAGTCGATCACAGGGGTAACATTGGTCTCGGGGTCTACCGGAGAGAAGAGGGGGAAGAAACAACAAATATACAACAAACAAAGCATCATAAAGCATAACATGGTAATACGCAGTGCTAGGGGTGAACTAACGCAGTGCTAGACGTCGCAGACGGAGAGGGAAACATCCGGAGGGATTTTTCCGGCATTTGGCGTTTTCCGGACAAATGAAAAGAGAGGGGACGGTTCCATGTTCATCATGCTAGGGGCATGTGACAGTTGAACGGACCGCGTATCCAGATTCATCTCGTCGTACTGAGCAACTTTCATCTAGAAAATATTTTTCATCTGAGTTATCGATTATTTCCTATGAATTTCTAAAGATTAAAAGGCGTTTTGAAATTATTTAACTTAACAGAATTGAGAGATAAGGGGTATATTATGTCAGCATGACATGGGGATGACGTCAGCAAGTCAACAGACTCGCTAATTAGTCAAAGTGGGTCCAGTGGGTCCCACTAGTCAGTGACTGGACTAATTAGCAGTGTTTAGTTTAACTAAACTAAGTTAATTAGCCAGTCGGCCCCACCCGTCAGTTGGTAATTAGTTTAACAAAATAAGTTTTAATTATTAAAACGTTGATTAAAGGATGGGGCCCGCCTGTCAGTAAAACTAGGCTGCTTAGTATGCATGTTTGCTGGGTCAACCAAGTCAACCGGGCCCATAGGGCCCGCCGGCAGCGACCCAGGGGTGGCCCCAGGCCAGCCACGTCGGTGGCGTCGCCGGAGTAACTCTGGCGACCATGTTCTATGGCGGCGCGCGTCGGGAGGTGATCGAGTTTCGGCTACTGGGGGTTAAAACGAGCGCTGTGATACACGTTCGAATGAGGGGAGCCGCACGTGTCCAACGCCTTCGGTCCCGCATGCTGGGATGACCTAGAGCCACGACAGCGCTGACCGGAGCGGCGCCGGAGTTTGGACATCGATGGATTCGAGCATCCAGGGCACAACAAGGGTGGCAGAGGAGTGCGTTGATCAGCCAGGAGCTCTAGGAGCTCGGTGGTGGTGTTAGCGCGGCGCGAGGAGCACCAGGGCGACGACAATGAGCTCAATGGCGGAGCTCGGCTCGGCCATGGCGGGTCCAACCGCTCCGGGCGCGTACGGGAGCAAAACAGAGGGGGGAAACGAGTGTATCTCACAGTGAGCCTGCAGATGTGCTCAGTGGGCATGGGGGAGGCGCGGGGTAGCCAGAATCGACGATGATGGCGGCGGTGCCTGGGGAAGAAGAAGAAAACGGGGCGACGATGTAGTGGCTCCCGGCCCCAACAGCTTGCTGTAGAGGACGTAGTCGACGACAGCGCTACTTGGGAATGCCTTGGCGAGGTGCGGCGTGGACGGTAGCT
>NW_021285722.1:50480-51443 GCF_002162155.2 Triticum dicoccoides
TACTTATAACAAGACTTCTCCCATGTCCTGAGGAACAAACGTAACTACTCGCAAATCATATTCATGTTCATAATCAGAGGGGTATTAATATGCATAAATGATCTGAACATATGATCTTCCATCGAATAAACCAACTAGCATCAACTACAAGGAGTAATCAACACTACTAGCAACCCACAAGTACCAATCTGAGGTTTTGAGAAAAAGATTGGATACAAGAGATGAACTAGGGTTTGAGAGGAGATCGTGTTGGTGAAGATGTTGATGGAGATTGACCCTCTCTTGATGAGAGGATCAATGGTGATGACGATGGCGACGATTTCCCCCTCTCGAAGGGATGTTTCCTCGGTAGAACAGCTCCACCGGAGCCGTAGATTGGTTCCGCCAAGGTTTCACCTCGAGACGGTGGCGCTTCGTCCTGGAAGCTTACTTATGATTTTTTTCCATCGCAAAAGACACCATATAGCAGAAGATGGGCATCCGGGGCCTACCAGGTGGCCCACGAGGCAGGGGGCGTGCCCAGGGGGGTAGGGCGCGCCCTCCACCCTCGTGGCTGCTGGGTGGCCCCCCCTGGTGCTTTCTTCAAACAATATTTTTAATATATTCCAAAACTGACTTTCGTGGAGTTTCAGGACTTTTGGAGTTGTGCAAAATAGGTCTCTAATATTTGCTCCTTTTCCAGCCAAGAATTCCAGCTACCGGCATTCTCCCTCTTCGTGTAAACCTTGTAAAATAGGAGAGAAAGGCATAAGTATTGTGACATAATGTGTAGTAACAACACATAATGCAATAAATATCGATATAAAAGCATGATGCAAAATGGACGTACCAACTCCTCCAAGCTTAGACCTTGCTTGTCCTCGAACGAAAGCCGAAATCGAAAAATATGTCCACATGTTTAGAGATAGAGGTGTCGATAAAATAAATACGGACATGAGAGCATCATGATCTTTCTTTAGAACA
>NW_021285722.1:52869-53852 GCF_002162155.2 Triticum dicoccoides
CCCTTGAGGTTTGAACTCTGGGGTGCGCACGAAGATCTTTCCCCAACCAACTCGCATCTCGAAGCCTCGCAAGGAATCTAGGCTAGAAAGAAGAACACACAAGGGACACGAGGTTTATACTGGTTCAGGCCACCATTGTGGTGTAATACCCTACTTCAGTGTGTGGTGTGGTGGATTGCCTCAGGGGCTGACGACGAAGAATACAAAGAGAGAACAGCCTCGCGAGGGGCTGTTCTTGAGCTGGTGCGATGAATTGCTTGGGTGAGTTCAGTCGCCTCTCTCTAGTCTACGCGCAATCTGGATCCTCTCTCCTCTGCTGTGGTGGCTAGTCCTATTTATAGAGGGAGGCCCTGGGCCTCTTCCTAAATAATGAGCGGGAAGGGCGCCAACAATTGGCCATTTTGAAGGGGAACATCTAGTACACTTATCCTAACTAAAGTTGGTCTTCGACTGCCAAAGACTCTGGCGGTGACACCGTCCTGGGCTCCACGATGACTCCCATCCTGCCGTTCTGCTGGTCTTGGTCTTGTTGCACCAAAACGGTAACCTTTGTCTGATGCCTTGGCCTGTGCTTGCCCCCCTTGCACCGAAGGGGAAACAAGGACACTGCGTAGGCCGGCGCCCGCCTGTCGCCCGCCTGGTCTCGATCGTCATGGCTTGCGTCACGGGCTCCTCGCAAGGTGCCCTGCCTTGATCTCTCCGCCTCCTCGCGAGCCTGCCTGATGAGGCTGCTCCTGAGGAAGCTTCCTGTCGTCTACCCAGCGAGGCTTGGCCCCTCGCGAGGGTCTTGAGCTTGAGCTGATGAAGCTGGGCTGCACTGGGCCCCCACTCGAGACGCGCCGCAGGCCGCAGGCAGGCAAGTCTGGGTCCAAGGCGCGCCCGGACTTGGCTTAGCAGAGAAGCGAAGGGGCAAGTGCGAAGAGCCGCATGCCCCATCAGCCTGCGGCCTCGGGCACGCATGGTGACTTATTGGAGGTGGGCGT
>NW_021285723.1:0-1412 GCF_002162155.2 Triticum dicoccoides
ATGTCTTACAAGTTCTTACCATGCAGCAGGCGGTGATCGGCAACCAGCGGTGTCAAGTAACTCCGAATATTGAGTAAAGCGATTGCCAGGGGAGCGTACGTATACACGGTGTAGAAATATGTGGAGCTGGGTTGGCTATATATGGTAGCAAAAGATTAGCAATAATCAATTCAAAGATGCAATGTTGAATAAACGCTCAACGACGGTACTGTGCTGATCCTAGGCTAGACCGAACTAGAGACGCGAGCCTAGAACACTAATGAGGTCACGTCGTAGCACAACCAGCATCAATGAAGGATACAAAGTAGCTCTGGACAGCAAGATATAAGTGAAGATCACAACGGCAGTAAAGATAATGATGTGAAACAATAGCCAAGCTGTTTTACTGAACAATGCACAAAACAGATTCCAATCCGAATTCAGGTACGAGATTGATTCTAGATAGATCCAATTTTTTTTTCTTCTCTCTTTTTTTTTCTCATGCTTTTTTTTTCTTTTTCTTCTCCCTCTTTTTCTTTTTTTTTCTTTCCTTTTCTCTCTCTTTTTTTTTCTTTATCTTCTTTTTCTCCCTCTTTCCAAGACAAACTAGATAAGATGCATATTCGATCAGGCGAAGATGTGAGTGACTCAACTATGATTATGACAATAAACAGTGCGTAGCACGTGGTGGAAATTGGTGGATTGGATGGTGGACAGCGGGTGGGATAATGATGCAGCGGCTGCGTGACTAATGTGAACAGAACTCGAAACTCTAAAGGAACTAGACACTAAGACCAGCAACTCGACACGACGATGCAACCGATAATTCAACTATGCAAGCAATGAAAAGAAAATTGCAAAGGCTCAGACTGGCTTGGACCAAGGATGAATAGATCTAACTCTTTTTTGTGGCTTTTTCTTGGACAATAGGTAAGAAAGTAAATCTAATCTAGGAAAACTGGAAATTCTCACCGAGCAACCTGAAAACTGATACCACTTGATAGAGGCGAGGGTCTCGATCTTTCGATGAGATGATAACTATCGATTTGGTGGAGACGACTTTGACGATCCGACTACAAACGTGCACGACGTTGCGCCTTAGCAATCGCTAAACCAATCTCCTGAGGTTACTGACGATGCCAGAAGCACGGTCAGCCTGACCACGAAGGTCTATTCCTGCAAGCAATCGAAGAACGAGCAAGAATATGATAAAGCAATCTGAATATTGCAAATATATATGAGGTATTGATAATGGTGGGGATCCGTAAGCGGTCTTGGTCTGGTCGTTGGACACAAACGAAGTACACGAAGTTGCAATGGCTAACTTTTAACTAAACAAATCCCCAGGAAAAAGCTACTAGATGGATCTACTTATATAGGAGCAAGGGGTGGCGGCCAAGGAGGTGGGAGGACGTCCCAAGGCAGCCTAAAAC
>NW_021285724.1:0-4538 GCF_002162155.2 Triticum dicoccoides
TGGTGATAATGGGATATCATGTGCCACTTGATGTATGTTTTCATGACCAACTTGCGGGTTTCACCCATGTACCTATGCATAGGGGTTGGCACATGTTTTCGTCTTGACTCTCTGGTAGAAACTTTGGGGCACTCTTTGAAGTACTTTGTGTTGGTTGAATAAATGAATCTGAGATTGTGTGATCCATATCGTATAATCATGCCCATAGATACTTGAGGTGACAATGGAGTATCTAGGGGACATTAGGGTTTTGGTTGATTTGTGTCTGAAGGTGTTATTCTAGTATGAACTCTATGATAGATTGAGCGGAAAGAATAGCTTCATGTTATTTTACTACGAACTCTTGAATAGATAAGAAAGGATAACTTTGAGGTGGTTTCGTACCCTACCATAATCTCTTCGTTCGTTCTCCGCTATTAGTGTCTTTGGAGTGACACTTTGTTGCATGTTGAGGGATTGTTATATGATCTAGCTATGTTATTATTGTTGAGAGAACTAGCACTAGTGAAAGTATGAACCTTAGGCCTTGTTTCCTACCATTTCAATATCGTTTACACTCACTTTTATCATTAGTTACCTTGCTGTTTTTATAATTTCAGATTACAAAAACCTATATCTACTTTCCATATTGCACTTGTATCACCATCTCTTCGCCGAACTAGTGCACCTATACAATTTACCATTGTATTGGGTGTGGTGGGGACACAAGAGACTCTTTACTATCTGGTTGCAGGGTTGTTTGAGAGAGACCATCTTCATCCTATGCCTCCCACGTATTGATAAACCTTAGGTCATCCACTTGAGGGAAATTTGCTACTGTCCTACAAACCTGTGCACTTGCAGGCCCAACAACGTCTACAAGAAGAAGGTTGTGTAGTAGACATCAAGCTCTTTTCTGGTGCCGTTGCCGGGGAGGTGAGTGCTTGAAGGTATATCTTTCGATCTTGCAATCGAATCTTTTTGTTTCTTGTTTTATCACTAGTTTAGTTTATAAAAGAAAACTACAAAAAATGGAATTGAGTTTGTCTCATACGCTTCGTCTTTTTAATATCTTTCGTGAGTATGATGAAAACAAAAATTGTGCTCAAGTGCTAGAAGAAGAAGTCTATAAAATGCTTGGTATTACATCTTTGAATGATGAGCATGATTGCAATGTTGTTAGTATGAATTCCTTGAATATCCATGACGCTAATGATATGCAAAGCCACAAGCTTGGGGAAGCTATGGTTGATGAATATGATATTTTTAGTCCCCCAAGTTTTGATGAGCAAATTTATTATGATGAAAGCATGCCTCCTATTTATGATGATTATATTGATGAAAGTGGGTTTGTAAGAGTGTCAACTTTAGGAAGTAGTGATCCCACTATTTTGGAGGATGTTGAATCTTATTGTGATGAACAGTAAAGTGGATTTGGAAGAGTGTTAACTTTATTTAGTGATGATTCCACTATTTCAAAAGAGGTTCCAATTGATTATGAGAACAAAGTTGCTATCTATGATGATTATTGTGATGACTTGTATGCTATTAGGAATAATGATAACCATGAAACATTTCATCATGATTTTAGTTTTCAATTGGATTATGCCTCACATGATAATTATTTTGTTGAGTTTGCTCCCACTACTATTCATGAGAAGAAATTTGCTTATGTGGAGAGTAGTAAATTTTCTATGCTTGTAGATCATGAAAAGAATGCTTTACGTGGTGGTTATATTTTTGAATTCATTCATGATGCTACTGAAATTTATTATGAGGGAGGAACATATGCTTGTAGAAATTGCAATAATGTCAAGTTTCCTCTCTATGTGTTGAAAATCTTGAAGCTATGCTTGTTGTACCTTCCTATGCTAGTTGATTATTGTTCCCATAAGTTGTTTGCTCACAAAATCCCTATGCATAGGAAGTGTGTTAGACTTAAATGTGCTAGTCATATTCTTCATGATGCTCTCTTTATGTTTGAATTCTTATCTTTTATGTGAGCATCATTTCATCATGCCTAGCTAGGGGCGTTAAACGATAGCGCTTGTTGGGAGGCAACCCAACTTTATTTTTGTTCCTTGCTTTTTGTTCCTGTTTAGTAATAACTATTTCATCTAGCCTCTGGTTAGACGTGGTTTCATGTTTTAATTAGTGTTTGTGCCAAGTAGAACCTTTGGGAAGACTTGGGTGAAGTTTATGTGATCTTTCTGTAAAAAACAGAAACTTTTACGCTCACGAGATTAGCTGCCATTTTTTATTGGAGAGTGATTTTAGGTTGATTCTTTTTGAAGATGATTAATAGACAAATTACTCAGGTCCACCAATTTATTTAAGAATTGTTGGAGTTACAGAAGTATTCGAATGATACAGATTACTACAGACTGTTCTGTTTTCGACAGATTCTGTTTTCATTGTGTTGTTTGCTTATTTTGATGAATCTATGAGTAGTATCGGAGGGTATGACCCATAGAGAAGTTGGAATACAGTAGATATTACACCAATATGAATTCAGAATGAGTTCATTACAATACCTAATTAGTGGTTTTATTCTCTTACACTAACGGAGCTTACGAGTTTTGTGTTGAGTTTTGTGTGGTTGAAGTTTTCAAGTTTTGGGTAAGGATTCGATAGACTATGGAATAAGGAATGGCAAGAGCCTAAGCTTGGGGATGCCCAAGGCACCCCAAGGTAATATTAAAGGACAACCAAGAGCCTAAGGTTGGGGATGCCCCGGAAGGCATCCCCTCTTTCGGCTTCGTTCATCGGTAACTTTACTTGGAGCTATATTTTTATTCGCCACATGATATGTGTTTTGCTTGGAGAGTCATTTTATTTTGTTAGTATTTGCTTTATGTTATTTAGAACTATTTTTTGCATCTATATTTTCAATAAATATGTCAAGGATAGCCTTTACCATGCTTATTTTGCTAGTATACATGTTGCTGTTTGAAAACAGAAAGTTTACTGCTGTTGCAAAAATTGCCTAGAAAAGTTAGAGAGTGATATAAGGTTGAATCTTTTTGCATATTAAGCTCTGGTAAATCTTCTACAACGTAGTATTTTTCTTATAATTTTTGGAGTTGGGGAAGTATTGATACTCTTGCATTCTTTACAGACTGTACTGTTTTGGAAGATTGCTGTTATGTTTGCATTGTTTGCGTATGTTTGCTTGTTTAATGATCCTATTTGAGGATAGGAGTATTAAATATGTAGAGGCATTTAGTATGAAATTTTGAATAATTATTTTAGTGATTTGTTATAGTATAAAATGATAAGGTTTTGCATTGGTTTATACTAACCTATCTTATGAGTTCTTGTTGAGTTTGTTGTGAAAGAAGCTTTTTGATAAAAAGAAGAAACCCAGAGATATAAAAGGAATTAAGGAGACACAAAAGCTCAAGCTTGGGGATGCCCAAGGCACCCCAAGATAATATTTCAAGAAGTCTCAAGCATCTAAGCTTGGGTATGCCCGTTAGGCATCCCACCTTTCTTCTTCAACAACTATCGGTTAGTATCGGTTGAGCCTACGTTTTTGCTTCTTCACATGAGTTGTGCCATCCTTGCAATGTCATTTTATTTTGCTTTGCTTGTTGTTTGAATAAAGTACTTAAGATCTGAAATTCTTTAATGAGAGAGAGTCTTCATATAGCTACATAATTATTTAGCTACTCATTGATCTTCACTTATATCTTGTTGGAGTAGTTTGTCATTTACTCGTGTGCTTCACTTATATCCTATGAGCAAATGGTTGAATTAGTTGAATGTCATAAATCTGAATTTATATATGTTTCATTTGCTTATCCCATGGGGAGTAATGACTTCACATCTAGGAAGTAGAGGTTGTAAATTTATTGAAGGTTAGCAAGCATTGTATTGGTCATTTGAACAATTCATGAAAGAATATTGAAGGAAGAGAGATTTCACATATAAATATACTATCCTAGACATCTTTTACAATTGTGAGCACTCATTAAGTATGACATGCTAAAGAGTTGATGTTGGACAAGGAAGACAACGTAATGGGTTATGTTTTCTCACATCTCAGTTAAAGTATATTGTCATGTATCATTCAAACATGTTGAGCTTGCCTTTCCCCCTCATGCTAGCCAAAATTCCTAGCACCAAGTAGAGATACTACTTGTGCTTCCAAATATTCTTAAACCCAGTTTTGCCATGAGAGTCCACCATACCTACTTATGGATTGAGTAAGATCCTTCAAGTAAGTTTTCATCGGTGCAAGCAATAAAAATTGCTCTTTAAATATGCATGACTTATTAGTGCGGAGAAAATAAGCTTTGTATGATCTTCTTATGGAAGCAATAAAAGCGACGGACTGCATAATAAAGGTCCATATACAAGGGGCAATATAATGTGACGTTCTTTCACATGAAGATTTTGTGTATCCAGCCCTAAAAGTGCATGACAACCTCTGCTTCCCTCTGCGAAGGGCATATCTTTTACTTTATGTATTTTACTTTATGCAAGCGTCAAGGTGATCTTCACCTTTCCCTTTTCCATTTTATCCTTTGGCAAGCACTTTGTGGTGGGCTTATCCT
>NW_021285724.1:4803-34522 GCF_002162155.2 Triticum dicoccoides
CCAATTGTGTCGTGGATTTGTCACGCCAGATGTCCTTAGTGTCAGGACTTAGTCGCAAGGACAACGCATCTATGTGGTAGATTGAGAGGGGTTGATCGGGACGAGAGACGCAACACGCAAGACAAGGATTTAGACAGCTTCGGGCCCCAGGAAACATCATCCGGTAATAACCCTACATGATGTTTGTGGCTAGGTCTCATTATGATCATGAGAGAGTCGCCGGTAAGTCGACTCTTTGTGTCTAGCCCTAGAGATTGTTTCTTCTTTTCTTGTCCCTCTTTGGGGTGCCCTGCCCCTCCTTATATAAGTTAGAGGGGCGGGTTACATGTAGAGTCCAAATAGGATTAGGACTAACCTATCTTCTACTACAAGCCGGATACAAGTCTGGGTCTTGATTCCTTGTAAGGAAGATATTCCTCACGCCTTTCCTCTTAAGCCGGCCTACAATAACGTAAGCCGGCCTTCTGGGCCTTGAGCCTCCTGGGCCCCCGGGTCTCCTCTGATCCGCTTGCCAGGTCACCCATAAGTCGCCAGGATCGGGCGGGTCACTTAGTATGTCGTCCAACCAGGGCGGGTCATTAGTGAGTCGCCAAGTCCGGCCAGGTTATACTTCCGGTCGGGTTACACCGCGGGGTATATCCCCGACATTAGCCCCCAAGTTTAGCTTGGATTTATCCATGGTAAACTTATGCTGCAAAATAAACACAAGAACAAATTTGACAGGTTGTGCTCCGGGTTAAGAATTCTTGCAAACCGGCACCTGAACATCCTTAAGTCCTTGTCATTTCCTTCTTCTAGAAAATCCAGGTCAATAGACTAGCTTCACAATCAATCTGATTTTCAACCGGCTTAAAGATGTAGATCTTGCCGAGTTATAATTTCCAGAATCTCCGGGTTATAAAAGACTGATGATGTCGAGTCATAATTGTTGTTGACACCGGGTCATGTAATTGATCTTCCTGATTTACTCAACACTGAGAATTTGAAGATGTTCCTTCTTTATATGCATAATACATGTAGGTCTTAAGGGGAGAACATAGTGATAACTTAAGACTTGCTTCAATATAAGTGTTGCAACCTTGAAGAAATCCGGGTTATTCATCTCAATCATTAGTCATAAACTGAATATTCCACATATGTAGCCCCCAAGTGTCGGGTTGTCATGCTTTCAGAAACCTGGGACTTGTAATTGCCTTATGCTCATAAAAACTTCAACCAGTGTAGCCCCCAAGGGTCGGGTCATTATGCAATAATGAGCAGGGACTTTGTAAATAATTCATTAATAATAACATCATATGATGTAATCTCCACCATGGGGCTTGAACCCACGTCCATAAGGTTAAGAGCTTTGTACTTTACCAACTGAGTAGTGGATCTCTTAATGTACTGGACTGAGGCTTGTGTACCTTGAATTTTCGATAGGAGCAATTGGTAGCCCCCAAGGGCCGGCTCATTTAAAATGTGATGAGTCGGGTCTTCAATAAGTTGAGCAAAAATTGACTTTGCATTAGCCCCCAAGTGCCATGGTGCATGCTGGCAATGACATGGGACTTGTATATTCGATGTAATTTCAACTTGAATAATGTATCCCCCAAGTGTCAGGTCGTAAGCCTGCAGCGACCCAGGACTATTCCCTCTATTGTAAAAATAAATCATGTCCATTAACAAAATAATAACCATTGCGCTGAAGCGACTTTGAAGACCTCCATCATAATATTGGCTATTGATAACCATAATAAGATCCAGCCATGTTGGCTATTAAAGATTTGAATAATATAATCCGGTATGAAAACCTCAATCATTCAATATCATCATGAAAGCCAGTTTTGGCTATTAAAGATTTGAATACCTCATCAGTTGACAAGTAAATCCAGAGTTTAAATACCTGGCGGCTCTTGGTCGATGACGACTTAATGTGCATTCATTGTAAGCCGGAATTTTTGTAACCCGGTGGCCTATAGCCCTTGAGAAAATCAATAATTGATAACCCTTTTGAGACACCAATTTCAGTGATGAGCTTGGAATGAAGAATTTATATAAGTCATAGTTCCGCAAATCCTGCACAGAGTTTAGACAACATATGCCCTGGCGACTTAACGTCAAAAGCCAGGGCGGGTAACCACCCAAATGTAGTCTTATTCTGCACACAAGTAGATCACAAGATCCCTATGATCCTTTGACTGATAGCGCCGGTTTATGTGACCCAGACAGTGAAGTTGATAACTCAACTCTGTAAGAGCCGGCACATACGATATTTGTGACAACTCAAATACTTGCGATTGTATAAAGTTGTACAAGAAACAGACAAAATTTTGAGGCTTCTGATTCGAATACGATCGATAAACCGTTCCAAAGGGGTTAAGCTAAGATTCGAATACGATCATATAGCCCCCAGTGGCTTTGGCGATGCCGATCAAGTGGGTATCGACAGCTATGTTCTCTTTGGTTCGAATATGACCTATGTTTGAACAGGAAGCCCCCAAGTGACCATGAGAGTTGTTTAACGACGCTGATTCGAATACAATCCACGTCGATTCCAAAAGGGGTTGAGCTATGATTTGGATATGATCAAGAAGCCCCCAAGTAGGTTCAGAAGTTTGCTAATCAAAAGGGTATCGACAGCTATGTTCTCTTTGGTTCGAATACGACCTATGTTTGAACAGGAAGCCCCCAAGTGACCATATAAGTTTTGGCATTGCGCCGATCAAGAGGGTACTGATAGCTATGCCCGATGAGCAAGAAGCCCCCAAGTGACCATAATAAGATAAGCCGTAAGGCAGGATACCCATGTTTTGAACCGTGCATCATGGCAGCAAGTTTTCTTTGGTAACCATTAATTTGTCTAAGATCTCGAACTTGCGAGAGATTAATTCTTTTTTGAACCGGAAATTCTTAAATCAGATATTGAGATCCTCAAAGCTTTGTTAGGGACAAATTTACCTTGAGCCGGATGTTGAGCCGGTTTTGAGAGCTTCAAAGCTTTGCGGGAGAGAGATGTCTCTTGAGCTGTATTTTAAACCGGAATCTTCATTTTGAACCAGAAATTTTTTCTGACGGCTTATAAATATTTGCCAATAAAGCAGTAGCCTCTAGGGCCGGGTTATCTTCCCTTCAATGATCCGGAGTCATTGAAACCGGCTAATTTTGCCGAGCCATACCATTGTAGCCCCCGAGTCTCAAGATGAATCGAAGAGTTGGCTTGAGATTCTCCATATTTGATCATAGCAGAAGGTGTATATCATTGGCGTTGATAACGCGATGTGAATCCACAGAAGGTTGAGGTGACTGCGGCGGGTTATAAATAATCCCTGTATGAACCGTGTCAGCAACTCGGCCAATGGTTCCTTCCAACTGGCTGTTTTGAAGTTAACCAAACCATAGTGGCGGCGACTTGCGCGTCTGCCCATTGAGCCATCCGGTGCAAACGGCGGCTGATAATACATGACAATTTGCCTCCAATTTGTTGGAAGAAAACCGGGCTTCCCAAATAGTGACTTTCTCATACTCAATAAACAGCTCATCCAGAAAAGTGCGGCCCGGTGTGTCGATGTAGACTAGGCCGCAAGAGACAGACTATAAAGACGACCGTAACATCAGAGGCGGCATAGATAGATGAACCGGCCGTGGCGTTGTAAGTCGGTGCAGATGGGCAAGTTGGCCTCCTTGTTGTAAGCCGGCGTGGTCGCGAGAGACGGCCATGGCATTGTAAGCCGGCGCGGTCGCGAGAGACGGCCGTGGCGTTGTGAGCCGGGGCGATCGCGAGAGACGGCCACGGCGTTGTAAGCCGGTGCGGGAGTCTGTTGAGTAACGACGACCACCTGTGCCAAAAGATTTTAGCGTGCCTCCATCCCCGTGGTATTATATCACTTTTTGTCATAAATAATTGCCCTGCATAAACAATATTGCAGACCAAGGCAAAGATAAACTTGTTCTTTGACAAAAAACAATAAGTGTTTAATAGATAAACTTTAGATGGATATCACCTGATGTTTGTGAATAACGGATGATCTGTGCGTAAAGTATGTTTAGTCAACCCGGCACTTTGGATAGGCCGGACCGCAGGGCGAACAGTAAAACGACCGCAGCATTAGAGGCGGCTCAGAGAGATGAGTTGGTCACAGTGTTGTAAATCGATGCAGACAGATGAGTCAACCGCTGACATGGTAAGCCGGGTCGGACGAGCAAGTTGTCATCCTCGCTGTAAGCTAGTGCGGACGCGTGAACCGGCCACGAGAGTCGTCCATGGTGTTGTAAGCTTGTACGGTCGCGAGAGATGACCAAGGCGTGATAAGTCGGTGCGGTTCATATCCGTGGTATAATGCCACTTTGTAATGAATAATTCTCCTGCATATAAAAAATACCGTAGAGCAGAGCAATTTTGCTCAGACGAATTAATATCTGCTTAAAGATAAATAGGATACATAGCACCTGGTATTCTTCGGATGTTTATAGGGAGGCCAGCGAGATGACACGGTGACCCGTCCTGTTTGACGATTCCTCCTCAATTGCTGAAGTGATTTGACTACCGTCAAAAGTATTGTTTAACTTGTGGCCACACTTGGAGTCGTACTTTGGTGTCTGAGTGCCGCTGGAGCTTGGAGTGGACAAGTGACACGTCCACGCCGTGGGCCCGTAATCCCCGGAATTTGTGTTTACCTCATACAGCCTGCTTTCTTGCATATACGCATAGTCATCAGAAATACTAACTCAAAAACTGAATTAGCACTCAGCTTTTGGCCTTCATGTGATGCAGCAGCAGCGTAGCACCACAACTGGGATCAGGCGGTTTAGAGGCACGCTGTGGGCAGCTCAGAGGTAAGGCCAGCGACTCATCAAGGCCGACCTAGAACACCCGCTTGTGGAAGCAACGGCGGGTCACAAAGGCGAGGGCAGACTAGAGCGAGGCCGAGTCGGAGCGGGTCCGGGCGGAGGCCACTCGGCCACTCAAATTTAGAGTCCGGGCATGAGTCGGTCGCGGCGACTCAAGCAAGGCGCGACCCGTGGTTTGCCGAGAGCGGAGCCGGCGACTTGGCGGCTCGAACCTGCAGCTGCAAGGCGATATTTCAACGCAGGCGTGATGGCGGAGTCCTTCACAGAGAGGTGGAGGCGCAAGGCCAGCCGCGGCCAGAGGCGGCTGCGTGGCCGGGCGGCTCACCACGTGGAACGGCTCAGGCAGAGGTGGCCATGAGATCGAAGCGGAAGCCGAGTCCATGGGTGACTCGGAGGTGCCTTGTTCAATTACGGCATGTTTGGAGTCTTCCCTCGATGCGTAAAGAACAAGCTGATTTTGACTCTGACTTCCACGATTGTAATTGCATCAATTATTCAATCCTCTCGGGAGTTGTTTCTGTAACTATTTTTTATTTGGCAAGTAGCCTAGCAAAGACCCGTCCAGAACACATGTGACTCGCTGAAACAGACGTTGTCTCAGCTTGCACGGCAGCCGCTGCAGCAAATATTGATCGGCCTTCGGATTCGGCGAGTCGTCGTGCCACGTGCGGGGCGGCGCACACGAAACCCTAAAATCTCTTCGTTTCTGATTAATCTTGTATCCATCAGCTCCAAGGTTAACCGTAATTTTAACAAATTTGCCGGCTCTGCTTGTGGTTGTCCGGTGGGTCACGCAACCGTTCCGTGCCGGCTCTTTCTCATCCGCTCAATCACGAGTTTATCAATCCCTGAGATAGATCCCTGAGATATATCCCTTCAACAACTCAACACCACCGTGCGCAGGCCCCACGGTGGGCGCCAACTGTCGTGGATTTGTCACGGCAGATGTCCTTAGTGTCAGGACTTAGTCGCGAGGACAACGCATCTATGTGGTAGCTTGAGAGGGGTTGATCGGGACGAGAGACGCAACACGCAAGACAAGGATTTAGATAGCTTCGGGCCCCGGGAAACATCATCCGGTAATAACCCTACATGATGTTTGTGGCTAGATCTCATTATGATCATGAGAGAGTCGCTGGTAAGCCGACTCTTTGTGTCTAGCCCTAGAGATTGTTTCTTCTTTTCTTGTCCCTCTTTGGGGTGCCCTGCCCCTCCTTATATAAGTTAGAGGGGCGGGTTACATGTAGAGTCCAAATAGGATTAGGACTAACCTATCTTCTACTACAAGCCGGATACAAGTCTGGGTCTTGATTCCTTGTAAGGAAGATATTCCTCACGCCTTTCCTCTTAAGCCGGCCTACCCTAACGTAAGCCGGCCTTCTGGGCCTTGAGCCTCCTGGGGCCCCGGGTCTTGTCGCTCCTTTGATTCGCTTGCCAGGTCACCCATAAGTCGCCAGGATCGGGCGGGTCACTTAGTATGTCGTCCAGCCAGGGCGGGTCATTAGTGAGTCGCCAAGTCCGGTCGGGTTATACTTCCGGCCGGGTTACACCGCGGGGTATATCCCCGACAAATTGGATGTAAGTTAGCATGAACTATTATTGTTGACATCAGCCAAAGATGAATACGTTGGGAGGCAACACTATAAGCCCCTATCTTTCTCAGTGTTTGATTAAAACTCCATAACCATTAGTATTGTGTGAATGTTAGCAATTATGGAAGATTATATGATAGTTGAGTATGTGGAGTTTGCTATTCCTGAAAATAAGATGAATTGCAATTGTTTGATGACTAAGAATGAAGTTTGCTAGTTGTCAAGAAAGTTTATGGTCTATGCTTTAACATGTGAATTGCCTGTTACTTGTTCGTGAGAAGTTTTATGAGATGAATTACTGTTATGACATATAATCATGCTAGAAAAGGTGATTGAAATTATCATTGATCAAACTTGTGCACCTTCTAGCATTCACACTTCATAAATTCTTTCTTTTATCATTTACCTACTCGAGGACGAGTAGGAATTAAGCTTGGGGATGCTGATACGTCTCCAACTTATCTATAATTTATGAAGCATTCATGCTATTTTATTATCTGTTTTGAATGATTATGGGCTTTATTATACACTTTTATATTACTTTTGGGACTAACCTATTAACCGGAGGCCCAGCCCATATTGTTGTTTTATTGCCTGTTTCAGTATTTCGAAGAAAAGGAATATCAAACGGAGTCCAAACGGAATGAAACCTTCGGGAGCGTGATTTTTAGGAAGAATATGATCCGGGAAACTCGAAGTTCACGTCAGAAGGTCCTCGAGGAGGCCACAAGATAGGGGGCGCACCCACTCGCCCTGGGCGCGCCCTACCCTCTCGTGGGCCCCTCGAGGCTCACCCGACCGACTTCTTTCGCCTATATAAGCCTACGTACCCTAAAAACATCATAACAGAAGATAGATCGGGAGTTCCGCCGCCGCAAGCCTCTGTAGACACCAAAAACCTCTCGGGAGCCCGTTCCGGCACCCTGCCGGAGGGGGAACCCATCACCGGTGGCCATCTTCATCATCCCGGCGCTCTCCATGATGAGGAGGGAGTAGTTCACCCTCGAGGCTGTGGGTATGTACCAGTAGCTATGTGTTTGATCTCTCTCTCTCATGTTCTCTCTATGGCACGATCTTGATGTATCGCGAGCTTTGCTATTATAGTTGGATCTTATGATGTTTCTCCCCCTCTACTCTCTTGTGATGAATTGAGTTTTCCTCTTGAAGTTATCTTATCGGATTGAGTCTTTAATGATTTGAGAACACTTGATGTATGTCTTTTCGTGTTTATTTGTGGTGACAATGGGATATCATGTGTCACTTGATGTATGTTTTGGTGACCAACTTGCGGGTTCCGCCCATGAACCTATGCATAGGGGTTGGCACATGTTTTCGTCTTGACTCTCCGGTAGAAACTTTGGGCACTCTTTGAAGTACTTTGTGTTGGTTGAATAGATGAATCTGAGATTGTGTGATGCATATCGTATAATCATGCCCACGGATACTTGAGGTGACAATGGAGTATCTAGGTGACATTAGGGTTTTGGTTGATTTGTGTCTTAAGGTGTTATTCTAGTATAAACTCTATGATAGATTGAGCGGAAAGAATAGCTTCATGTTATTTTACTATGAACTCTTGAGTAGATAGAACCGAAAGGATAACTTTGAGGTGGTTTCGTACCCTACCATAATCTCTTTGCTCGTTCTCCGCTATTAGTGTCTTTGGAGTGACTCTTTGTTGCATGTTGATAGATTGTTATATGATCTAGCTATGTTATTATTGTTGAGAGAACTTGCACTAGTGAAAGTATGAACCTTAGGGCTTTGGAGAGATTAGGGCTTGGCGGCGGCTCTGTGTCGTAAAACGCGATGAAACTTTCTCTCTGATTTTTCCCTCCGCGAGGCGGAATATATGGAGTTAGAGTTGAGGTCGGTGGAGGTCCAGGGGGGCCACGAGATAGGAGGGCGTGCCCCCCTGTCTCGTGGACAACCTGTGGGCCCCCTGGTGCATTTCTTTCACCCAGAAATTCTTATTAATTCCAAAAAGTGCCTCCGTGGATTTTCGGGACATTCCGAGAACTTTTCTTTTCTACACATAAAACAACATCATGGCAGTTCTGCTAAAAACAGCGTCAATCCGGGTTAGTTTCATTCAAATCATGCAAGTTAGAGTCCAAAACAAGGGCAAAAGTGTTTGGAAAAGTAGATACGTTGGAGACGTATCAACTCCCCCAAGCTTAAACCTTTGCTTGTCCTCAAGCAATTCAGTTGATAAACTAAAAGTGATAAAGAAAAACTTTTACAAACTCTGTTTGCTTTTGTTGTTGTAAACATGAAAAGCCAGCATTCAAGTTTCAGCAAATATTATGAACTAACCATAGTCACAATAACATTTAGCTCTCACAATTACTCATATTAAATAGCATAATCAGCTATCGAGCCATAATAATAAAACTCGGATGACAACACTTTATCAAAATAATTATAACATGATATAACAAAATGGTATCTCGCTAGCCCTTTCTGAGACCGCAAAACATAAATGCAGCGCACCTTTAAAGATCAAGGACTGACTAAACATTGTAGTTCATGGTAAAAGACATCCAGTCAAGTCATACCCAATATAAACCAATAGTAATGAATGCAAATGACAGTGTGCTCTCCAGCGGGTGCTTTTAATAAGAAGGGTGATGACTCAATATAAAAGTAAATAGATAGGTCCTTCGCAGAGGGAAGCAGGGATTTGTAGAGGTGCCAGAGCTCGATTTTAAAATAGAGATTGAATAGCATTTTGAGTGGCATACTTTCACTGTCAACGCAACAACTATGAGATGACAGTATCTTCCATACTACATGCATTATAGGCAGTTCCCAAACAGAATGGTAAAGGTTTATACTCCCCCAACCACCAACAAGCATCAATCCTTGCTCGAAACAACGAGTGCCTCCAACTAACAACAGACCTGGGGGAGTTTTGTTTAATTATTTTGATTTGCTTTTATCTTTTTGGATCATGGGACTGGCATCCCGGTTACCGCCCTTTCTCGTGAATGAGGAGCGGAGTCCACTCCTCGTGAGAATAACCCACCTAGCATGGAAGATATAGGCAACCCTAATTGTAACATGAGCTGCTCGAGCATACAAAACAGAATTTCATTTGAAGGTTTGGAGTTTGGAACATACAAATTTACTTGGAACGGCAGCTAAATACCGCATATAGGAAGGTATAGTGGACTCATATGGAATAACTTTGGGGTTTAAGGAGTTTGGATGCACAAGCAGTATTCCCGCTTAGTACAGGTGAAGGATAGCAAAAGACTGGTGATACGTCTCCAACGTATCTATAATTTTTGATTGTTCCACGCTATTATATTACCCCTTTTGGATGTTTATGGGCTTTATTTTACACATTTATATCATTTTTGCGACTAACCTACTAACCGGAGGCCCAGCCCGTATTGCTGTTTTTTTTGCCTATTTCAGTATTTCGAAGAAAAGGAATATCAAACGGAGTCCAAACGGAATGAAACCTTCGGGAGCGTGATTTTTGGAACGAACGTGATCCGGAGAACTTGGAGTGCAAGCCAAGAAGCAGCCGAGGCGGCCACGAGATAGGAGGGCGCCCCCCCTGCAGGGCGCGCTCCCTGTCTCGTCGGCCCCTCGGGCGGCCACCGACGTACTTCTTCCTCCTATATATACCTACGTACCCCGAAAACATCCAGGAGCACCAAGAAACACAATTTACACCACCGTAACCTTTTGTATCCGCGAGATCCCATCTTGGAGCCTTCGTCGGCACTCTGCCGGAGGGGGAATCGACCATGGAGGGCCTCTACATCAACATCCTTGCCCCTCCGATGAGTTGTGAGTAGTTTACCACAGACCTACGGGTCCATAGTTATTAGATAGATGGCTTCTTATCTCTTTTTGGATCTCAATACAATGTTCTCCCCCTCTCTTATGGAGATCTATTTGATGTAATCTCTTTTTGTGGTGTGTTTGTCGAGATCCGATGAATTGTGGGTTTATGATCAAGTTTATCTATGAATAATATTTGAATCTTCTCTGAATTCTTTTATGTATGATTGAGTTATCTTTGCAAGTCTCTTCGAATTATCGGTTTGGTTTGGCCTACTAGATTGATCTTTCTTGCCATGGGAGAAGTGCTTAGCTTTGGGTTCAATCTTGCGGTGTTCTTACCCAGTGACAGAAAGGGTTGCAAGACACGTATTGTATTGTTGCCATCGAGGATAACAAGATGGGGTTTATATCATATTGCATGAGTTTATCCCTCTACATCATGTCATCTTGCTTAATGCGTTACTCTGTTCTTTGTGAACTTAATACTCTAGATGCAGGCAGGAGTCGGTCGATGTGTGGAGTAATAGTAGTAGATGCAGGCAGGAGTCGGTCTGCTTGTTGCGGACGTGATGCCTATATACATGATCATGCCTAGATAATCTCATAATTATTCGCTTTTCTATCAATTGCTCGACAGTAATTTGTTCACCCACCGTAATACTTATGCTATCTCGAGAGAAGCCTCTAGTGAAACCTATGCCCCCCGGGTCTATCTCTTATTATATTTGCTTCCAATCTACTTTTATTTGCATCTTTACTTTTTGCATCTATATTATAAAATATCAAAAAAAAATTATCTTATTATTATCTCTATCTGATCTCACTTTCGCAAGTGGCCGTGAAGGGATTGACAACCCCTTTATTGCGTTGGTTGTGAGTTCTCAGTTTGTTTGTGTAGGTGCATGGGACTTTTGAGGAGCCTCCTACTGGATTGATACCTTGGTTCTCAAAAACTAAGGGAAATACTTACGCTACACTTGCTGCATCACCCTCTCCTCTTCGAGGAAAACCAACGCAAGCTCAAGACGTAGCAAGAAGGATTTCTGGTGCCGTTGCCGGGGAGGTCTTCGCTCAAGTCAAGACATACCAAGTACCCATCACAAACCCATCTCCCTTGCATTTACATTGTTTGCCATTTGCCTCTCATTTTCCTCTCCCCCACTTCACCCTTGCCGTTTTATTCGCCCTCTTTTTCCCAATCTCCTCCTCTCTTTTTTGCTTGTCTTTTTCTGTTGCCCGTGTGTTTTCTTGTGTGCCCGTTTGTCCTTATGGCTTTGCCTAAGGGTCCTAACTACCTTCTAGGAAGGATGGAAGAGATTGAATCAAATATTAGAAGCTTTATGAATTTGCAATTTGAGCATAATAATTTCTCTAGAAAAGAGCTTAAGGAACAAAAGGGTTTTTTGGGGTTTATGAACAAAGAGCTTGATGATATAAATAAAGAATTTTATGGTGTTAATGCTCAAATTACCCGTCTTGAAAATGCTATAGCCAAAATTTCTGATAAGCAAGCCACCTTAGTCAATAAGATGGCCACTAAACCAGAAAAGTTACATGAAAATAATGATGAAGATCTTAAAGTTATCGACGTGTCTCCTATTAGATCTATGTTTTGCAATATGAATTTTGATGATTATGGGACTGATGATGAATCAACTTTGCCTAGAAGGCGTCCCAAGAATTCGGAATCTTTAGATCTTGATGCTAAATTTGGTAAAAGTGAGATTGGAAAGGTCACAACTTCTAATAACATTGAACCTACTATCTCGGATTTCAAGGAATTTGATTATGATAATTGTTCTTTAAAAGGTTGTATTTCCTTGTTGCAATCCGTTATTAATTCTCCGCATGCTTATAATCAAAACAAAGCATTTACCAAACACATTGTTGATGCCTTGATGCAATCTTTTGATGAAAAACTTAATTTGGAAGTTTCTATACCTAGAAAAGTTAATGATGAGTGGGAACCTACTATAAAGATTAGAATTAAAGATTATGAGTGTTTTGCTTTGTGTGATTTGGGTGCTAGTGTTTCCACAATTCCGAAAATTTTATGTGATATTCTAAATTTCCATGATCTTGATGATTGCTCGTTAAATTTGCACCTTGCGAATTCCACCATTAAAAAACCTATGGGAAGGATCAATGATGTTCTTATTGTTGCAAATAGAAATTTGGTGCCCGTAGATTTTATCGTTCTTGATATAGATTGCAATCTTTCTTGCCCTATTATTCTTGGTAGACCTTTCCTTAGAACGATTGGTGCGATTATTGATATGAAGGAAGGGAATATTAGATTCCAATTTCCCTTAAAGAAAGGCATGGAGCACTTTCCAAGAAAGAAAGTCAAATTACCTTATGAATCTATCATGTGTGCTACTTATGAATCAAGTGCCAAAGATGGCACTCGTTAGATCTATCTTCGCTTTTATGCCTAGCTAGGGGCGTTAAACGATAGCGCTAGTTGGGAGGCAACCCAATTTTTCTTTGTGTTTTTTTGTTTTTGTTCCTGTTTAGTAATAAATCTTGCATCTACTCTCTGTTTAGATGTGTTCTTATCTTTTAATTATTGTTTGTGCCAAGTAGAACCTATAGGATAAACTATGATGATAGTTGATTTGATTCTGCTGAAAAACAGAAACTTTGCGCTCACGAGAAACAATTCAATAAATCACAGAAACGTTCTTTTGCATTGATTCTTGCAAACCGGAGCTTCTCTCACAACAAGCCAGATGGTTTCGATAGGGAACGTGCCACCTTGGGGGACAACCGATATATGTTGCCTCTTCTTACTTTCTAAATTTTTCTCGTGTCAACATAGAACAACACGAGTGTTGTGTCATTTTTTGGGAGTTTTCGTGGTTCGCTTGGACATTTTTATACATTAACTGAGTTTTCTATGCATTTATGTGCATAATTCAAATTTGAACTACATGCACATGCTCCAGTGCATATAAAGTGGTTTAGAATTGGAATGTGTGTCCTTGGTTACATGCTTAAGTCCCATGCAAGAAATGAGAATGAATGTCAAACACCTTGCCACGGTCGCTCGGCCGCTAACATTGAGATACTTGGTTTTTTTAATTCTAGTAAATCGAAAATGCGTCCGAAATTTATGAACCTTGACACGCTAGCTTGGAACGGCATCAACATGCAGTGGTAAAAATATTGTCCCATTTGGGGCAGGTTGGGGCATATAAGCTTCTCACAAACCAGAGCTTCTGACAACAAGCGTCATGGTTACGGTAGGGAACGTTTCACCTTTCTGGACGAAACAATATTCGTTGCCTCTTCTTGATTTCAATTCTTTTTCTAGTGACAACATAGAACAACATGAGTGTTGTTCGTTTGGACATTTGTATGAATTAATTAACCTTTTAATGCATTTATGTGCATAATTCAAATTTGAACTACATGCACATGCTCTAATGCATATAAATTGGTTGAAAATTCAAATCTGTGTCCTTGGTTGCATGCTTACGTCCCATGCAAGAAAAAGGAATGAATGTCAAACACCCTGCCATCGTCACTCGTCCACAAACATTGAGATACCTAGTTTTTAAATTCTAGTAAATACAAAACTCGTCTGAAATTCATGAAACCTGGCATGCTATCATGGAATAGCACCCAACATGTCGTGGTAAATTTTTTGTCCCATTTGGGGCAGGTTTGGGTATAAGATTCTCACAAACCAGAGTTTCACACAACAAGCCTGATGGTTTTGGTAGGAACGTTTCACCTTTCTGGATGAAATGATAGCTGTTGCCTCATCTTGATTTCAATTTTTTCTCTAGTGTCAACATAGAACAACATGAGTGTTGTGTTAAATTTTGGAATTTTTCAGGGTTCGTTAGCATATTTCTTATGCATTAACTGAGTTTTCAATGCATTTATGTGCATAATTCAAATTTGAACTACATGCACATGCTCTAATGCATATAAATTGGTTGGAAATTCGAATTTGTGTCCTTGGTTGCATGCTTAGGTCCCATGCAAGAAATGGGAATGAATGTCAAACACCCTGCCCCCGTCACTCGGCCACAAACATTGAGATACCTGGTTTTTAAATTCTAGTAAATCCAAAACTCGTCTGAAATTCATGAAACCTGGCATGCTATCATGGAATGGCACCCGACATGCCGTGGTAAATACTAATGCAACGCACGGGCCTTTTTGCTAGTCTTTACCTAATTACAAACGGGAGATTATTAATAATTGGGAACCAATATCCCAAACGGATTATTTATTCGAACGATGAGCATTAGACCAATAATGGATACATGCCATGCTTCGGTTAAGCAATAAAGTGGCAGCATTAATCATACAAATAGAAAAACAATATACTTTGGATTATATACAACAAGTCATCAACACTCAACAACAACGAGGATACATGTTGGATTATAGATTATTTCCAACAAAACATTCTAGTAAATACTAAAGTTTTTCTCACACAACAAATAACAAAGTGATCAAATGAACTTCAGCTCAACCAATCATCGGTGTTGGAAACGCTTGCTTTGAACCATAACTGATTCTCTGTGAAGGGCCAGCTATTGTCAATCTCGAGACCAATGTAGGACTGATCATCCATGCTTAAGCGGCCTATATCAGGACGCATATTGTGATAGGCACGGTGGGGAACCATAGAAATGTCCAAGGTATAGATACAATTGGTTCTCATAAACGGTAGTAACGTTGTGTCAACAGCAGCTGGATCGCCTTTCACCATCATTGAATAGTTTTGTCCAAGGAAGAGCGAGTTTTCTCCAAGACTATCAATACTGAACCAGGGAGAAGGTGTTGGCGCTAGCACACGAGTATCCATCCCGAGTACCCTTCAATGGATGTTGTAATAGGTCCGGAGAGTGCGACCATGGGAGACAACACCTACTTCATTAGTAACATTAGCAGTGCCCTGTATACATACAAGAAGAGGTGATCCATCGAAATTAGTTACCAGGCGCCACTGAGTATATAGGTCATGCTCGTCAACATGCTCGTGATCATCACCATCGTCATCTCCCCCTTGTTTATAAATATTTCCAGGTATAGGTGGTGGAATGTTCACAAGACCTTGGAAACACCAGAAGGTTGGTAAAGGGAAACTAGCTAACCCACATGCATGTGGATGAAACAATTATAATTACGGTGGAAGACAAACGTACCGAAATCATAAGGATTCCATGCAAAAACAGTGCCACGAGTGGTGGCAGCAAACACAAGACCCTCATATTGAATTGCATCACAGTACTCATCCGTGTACAGAAATTGATTTTTGAGCAATACCCATCGAGGCGTGGAAGTAAGGACGGCAACAAGCTTGTCGAAGATAGCAACAACTTCATAGTTATTGTAATCCCAGGAGCGGTTGGGAACTCGACAAATTGCTATCTTCCGTAGACGACAGTCAGCATGATCGTACTTGAACGTACGTAGATCATCTGTGTGCTCAACCTTAGGGCAGTCTGTGATTTTTGAAAGTGGAACCCGGTGACGAGTGTACACATTCACAAGTTCCCACTCGTAGTTATACCCAATATAAACAACCCAATCTCCATTTGCGCCTACCCAAGCCTTACCCTCAAGTGATGGCATCTTAACATCACACATATCATTATCAAGTGGCATCAACTTGCAAAAGGCGAGGCTTCCGTCGTCCCCACGCCGACGACCAGCGTCATGGCGAAGAAGATATGGGAGATCAAACCGCTCCTGAACCCTATTTGTTGAGTCGAGAATGTACTTGAACGAACCTGCCATGCTAGCCGAGGTGATGACGTCGCACCGACCAACGAGTTCCTCCACCACGTCATCTTTCAGATCAGGGCAAAAATAATGGGGTTATTTCTGGCCTGTTCCCTCCATGGAGAAGACGATCGAACAATGTCAGAAGGAAGGGTGAAGGAAAATGGAGGGAGGAAGAGCATGCGACAGCAGTTCCAAATCGAGAGGGAAATGCGAAGAGGCGGTGGAATTGCCACGGTACACGAAGAGGCTAGTGGGGAGCGAACGGTTGCCACAGAGATGTCACACACTGACGACAAGGCCGTCCTCTCAGACCTAGCACCCACGTGGGATGGCCTCCGTCGCCCACACGAGCGAAGCCACTTCGCACCCCACAGGTTGGTCCGCCACGCCGCTAAGAGCAAGTACTACAATAGTGGGCTTATAGCCTGCTTACATGGCAATTTTGCCTATGTGGAGGAGAGAGACATGAAGGATTCCTGCAACAAGGACAAGCGTGCCTGGCACTCGGCCTGGATGGAGAAACTCGACAAACCTCACGTCGTGTACGCGGCCAAGGAGGCGTACACATGCTACGACATGTACATGCAGATCGTTGACATGAGGAAGTGCCTCCTTCCCCAAAATGGCCAGGGATCCAGCCGAAAGTAGAGCAACGGCAAGCGTCATCACAACAAGAAGTAGATGATTAATTAGATCCTCATTTCTCCTAGTTTAGTATGCATGTAAATTCTTACTTTGGTGTGTGAAAATGTTATCTGTGTAGTCACTTGTCTAATTGTATGCTTAATTTGGTTATGCAATGCTGTCTTTTTAAGTATATTTGTTGATGCTCTGTAGACAGAGCAAATCATATCACACACAGACTAAACAAGGGAACCCATCGGTGATGATTTCATCAATCACTGACAATTGTATACCAGCAATCATTTGCTCACAACACACACGACTTGTTTACAGGAATCGTCTGTGTTGTTATCGGTCTTCCCACACATTTCTGATTACATACATGTTGTATATCGCACACACACCTTGGTCTGGCTGACCGTTTCTTTTGTGTTGCCTAATCACAAACAGTTCATCCGACTGAACCGTATGCTGTGTATCGCACACGCCTTCATCTGGCTGCCCGTTTCTTTTGTTCCTCCTCGTCGCAAACATTTAATTGAACTGAACTGTATGTCATGCATCGCACACGCAACTAAAATCTGAACCGTGTTTGATGCATTCATCATCGCAAACATTTTGCACAATTTAGATGGTTCTCTGACACCACCGTTTGTGATTATTGCATCACACACCGTTTTCTCAAGGGGTCTCTGATCGTAGTGTCGCGTTAGCAGCATCCTGCAGTAGTGAGGCACCCCCCTTTAGCTTGTCCAATAGCTAAATGGGTAGGAAGGGGAGTTGGAGGAGGACTCCTCCTCCTTGATTGGCGCGACAAGGGATGGAAGCCCCCTCCCAAGTCGGGCACCCCTCCCCTCTACCTATATATAAATGAGGAGGCGCCCCCCTAGAAAACACAAGTTCCTCCAGTTTTGGGTGCTCCTCTAGTTTTCTCTAGTTCTCTAGATAATTAGAGAGACCCCATGAGGCTCTTATCCCTCATTAGTTCTCCGGCAATGCAAAGCTCTGGACGATGAACCGCTGCTGGAACGTCTACTTCATACATGTGCAATTCATAGAGAGATTGTGCTTTTGGTCTTTGTTCGACGGATTGTTCGTGGGACGGTTCGAGGGACTTCAAAAATGATCTACATAAACTCTTCTTCAGCTGCAATTCGAAGTTTGTCACGATCCGATCTAACCTTGTATGCATCTTCATAGTGATCTTGGTTCTTGATTCGTAGGGTGGATTTTTTTCCTACTATGTTTCCCAATAGAGGGCATCTCATGCCACTAACACTGCTTGAGGGGGGATGTGGGAATGATCTCTTGAAAGCCCAAGGAGGGGTAGGACCTTCATACCCAAATCCATAGTTGAGCATCATGGGTGGTCCTTGATGTAGCACACACTAGTTTGCGCCTCCATCACATCTATTGCTTTCGTTCCTCCCATTGCCCCTCCATCTGCTTGAACTTGCCATCTCTGCTGAGCCCCCTTCACATTGTTACTTGAGCTACAAGAGCGTTCTGGTTGGAAGGATGAAGGGGGGCGGATGGGATGGTATGTAGTGGGAGGATGGGAGGGAGCCCCAGCCCTCACAAAGTTTGCTGTAAGTAGTAATGTTGATCAGAGTTCATTGTGGAAGGTATTAACAATGTCTTATGTGCTGATCACAGCGCCTCACATCGTCGTGGCTCATGGGCTGCCATTGAATTCTCTTGAGAATTCAAAATGGCTGACCCCATTGGAGGAGGTAGAATCTGCCTGAATCATCAAGGATCAACATCGACAAATGGAAGCAAAGCTCTGACCTAGAAACGGCCCCAGATGCATGGGCGATAAATCTGACTCACCAGAGGGCTATGAGCCCACCTAACTTCAGGTCGCGATCTGCAAAATCTGAATCACTTGGCAGTGAAGCTTCAAATTCTTTATTCACCATCACTAGATTGACCACATCAACTACTTAATGAACATTCTCTATCTTTCTCGCTGAGCTCGTGAAGTCGATGTGGTCTCCTCCGCAACCCACACAAGGATCTAATCCGGAGAGAAGGCATGCCCTTGCTTGAACAGTCGATCCTACCCTCCTGGTTGTTCACACCATGATTCACATGACTAGCTTGAGTCTGGCCTTCGTTGTAGCTCGCTCTCATGAGCTCTACCCGCTCTCCTGCCTCCCCTATCCTCTCGTGTATCCGTCATCACTAGCTGAGGACCCCAATGAGCAAGGTGTCGTAGTTTCCATACCTTTATTTGGTGCTATTTTTTACACCTACACATAAACTGCTACCATCTCGGTGCGCTGGGAAAAGTTCCTAACAAATAGAGAGGCCACTCACTGGATAAATGGGCCACACAGACGCAACAATAGTGTTAGCCTGCAAACCTAGGGATTGCCCCGCATCTCAATATAGGATGCATCAAGCCAGGCAGTTTGAGACGCACACGCACACATCAACCGTAGCCAGCGCAACGGCGGTTGGCCACTTGGCCAGGATGAGGTGGACGATTGGACGACCGATGACGGCGGTGGGCTGAGCATCAAGAAAGCGTGAAGGGCGGCTGGGCACTGTCGCGCAGGGTGCACCGAGCCATTGAGACTAAGGCCTATCGAGGAGTGGATGCGGCTGGGGCTTAGCAAGCAGCGATAACGAGCGACGGTGTAGCAACCACGAGCTCCATGTCCTCCATGTTCTCCGCTTTTTCTGTTTAAATGTGTTTACATTTTCATTGTATTTGGTTATTCCGTTGAATATCACATGAAAATATTAATGTGCATCAAATTTGCATGTATTGACTATTATGGTTTTGCATCAAATTTGTTTTTTACTTAAGAGTTCACCACAACTTAATTTTTTTGTCCTCTGGCACTGACCACCATCACGTGGCGCAGATCTTAGTGGGGGGCGAGAAGTAGTAACCAAGATCTAGAAACTCCTGGATCTATTAGGAGGTTACTCTTAGAACCACATTTATACCCATTCGGGAAGGGGGGGATTTCGGGATGCCAGCACACGTGCACTGGTCGGACGAAGCAGTGTCGATGCTTGCGAGAGTTGGGGGAGAAGTAGGGGGGTGGTAGAGAGTGATGGAAGATGGAGCCATAAGAGCGGTCATTCTATGAACCTGGTTTTGTGGGACTATCATAAATAACATGACTTCACAATTCAGCATGGTTAATATAGACAACAAAATGGTTTAGACATCACAATTAGTTCACAACCCATCTATGAAGAAATTTGTGATTATTATTAAAAAAAACTCCACCATCGAGGTGCTGCTAGAAATAATTTAGCCAATTCAAAAACATGCACTATAATTATGGATGTGGTGTCAAATCAGTTAATTGGTGATGAGTCGCAAGAAGTCCAAAGAAAACAACATAAAGGAGTAGTATCAAACGAATGAGGAACTACAGGCATACGTGCTCCATTGAGAATCCACCTATAGTCAGTGAAAAATCGCCACGTCGGATATAGTCAGAGTCGAGGGACACGCTGATAACCCACAAGTATAGGGGGTCACAACAGTTTTCAAGGGTAGAGTATTCAACCCAAACTTGTTGATTCGACACAAGGGGAGCCAAAAAATATTCGTAAGTATTAGCAGTTGAGTTATCAATTCAACCACACCTGAAAGACTTAATATATGCAGCAAGGTGATCAGTAGCAAAGTAGTATGATAGTAACGGTAACAATAACAATAGTAACATTAACAATTTTTTATAATGGTTGTAACAGTAGCAACGACGAAAGTAACTTAGCAAAGATCAATGTATGAAATGCGTAGGCAATGGATCAGTGATGTATAATTGCGTTGGATGGCATTCATCATGCAACAGTTATAACCTAGAGCAACACAGAACTAGCTCCAATTCATCAATGTAATGTAGGCATGTATTCCATATATAGTCACATGCTTATGGAAAAGAACTTGTATGACATGTTTTGCCCTACCCTCCCATGGCAACGAGGTCCAATAGGAAACTAAAGGATATTAAGGCTTCCTTTTAATAGAGAACCGGAACAAAACATCAGCTAGTGAATACATGAACTCCTCAAACTACGGTAATCACCGGATAGAATCCCAATTATTGTCACCTTGGGGTATGTGGATCATAACACGCAATAGGTGCGTATAACTTGCAAGATAGGATCAAGAACACACATACATTCATGAAAACATAGTCGGTTCAGATCGGAAATCATGGCACTCGGCCCAAGTGACAAGCATTATGCATAATAAAGTCATAGCAACATCAATCTCGAAACATAGTGGATACTAGGGATCAACCCCTAACAAAAACTAACTCAATTACATGATAAATCTCATCCAACCCATCACCGTCTAGTAAGCCTACGAAGGAATTACTCACTCCCGGTGATGAGCATCATGAAATTGGTGATGGAGGAAGGTTGATGATGACGACGTCATCAAATACCCCTCTCTGAAGCCCCGAACGGACTCCAAATCAGCCCCCCCGATGAAGAACAAGAGGTGGCAACGACGCCGTATCGTAAAACGCGACAAATCCTTCTCTCTGATTTTTTCCTGACGAATAGGTATATATGGAGTTGGAGTTAGGGTTGCCAGAGGTCCAGGGGGCCCACAAGCTCATAGGGCGTGCCCTGGGGGGCGCCTCCTGAACTTGTGGCTCCTGGGTGGCCCCCCTCTGGTATATCTTTCCACCAGTATTTTTTATATTTTCCATAAGAATTTTTCGTAAATTTTTAGGTCAATTCGAGAACTTTGACTTTTGCACAAAAACAACACCATGGCAATTCTGCTGAAAACAGCGTCAGTCCGGTAGTTTCATTAAATCATGCAAATTAGAGTCCAAAACAAGAGCAAAAGTGTTTGGAAAAGTAGATATGACGAAAACATATCACACACCATATCCATGACCTCTATCCGTCGAAGATGAGGAGCATGCCAGATTCACGCCCCGTGGCCACGACATAATTGGGGCACTGATATGTCTCCAACATATCTACAATTTTTGATTGTTCCATGCTATTATCAATCTTGGATGTTTTATATACATTTACTAGCAACTTTATATCATTTTCTGGGACTAGCCTATTAACTTAGTGTCCAGTGCCAGTTGTTGTTTTTTGCATCTTTTTTCATTTTGCAGAATATCAATAAATGAGGTCCAAATGCCACGAAACTTTTTGGAGATTTTTTCTGGCAAGAAGAGACCCTAGAAGCTTCTAGAGGCCATGAGAAGATGGGCCAGTGGGCCACTAGGCACCAGGGCGCGCCAGGGGCTAGTGGGGCCCACGTGGCTCCGTTTGACCTACCTCCGCCTCTATAAACACTTTAAAATCCCAAAATCCTAAGGGGAGTCGACAAAATACTTTTTCCGCCGCCGCAAGTTCTAGAACCATAGATCCAATCTAGAGGCCTTTTTCGGCACTCTGCCGGAGAGGGCAACGATCAGGGAGGGTTTCTCCATCATCCTTGCTACCCCTTAATGATGCGTGAGTAGTTTGCCACAAACCTATGAGTCCGTAGTTAGTAGCTAGATGACTTCTTCTCTCTTTTTGAGCTTCAATACAATGTTATCCTCGATGTTCTTGAAGATCTATTTGATGTAGTGACCTTTTGCAGTGTGTTTGTTGGGATCCGATGAATTGTGAGTTTATGATCAGATGTATCCATGAATTTTATTTGAGTTTTCTCTGAACTCTTTTATACATGATTGTTATAGCCTCGTATTTCTTCTCCGATTTATTGGTTTGGTTTGATCAACTAGATTGATTTACCTTGCCATGATAAGAGGTGCTTTGTGATGGGTTCGATCTTGCGGTGCTCAATCTCAGTGACAGAAAAATACATGACACACATGTATGGTTGTTATTAAGGGTAACAAGATGATATTTATTTCATACGCGAGTTTATCTTGTCTACATCATGTCATCTTGCTTAAAGCATTACTCCGTTTCTCCATGAACTAATATACTAGATGCATGTTGGATAGCGGTCAACCTGTGGAGTAATAGTAGTAGATTCAGAATCGTTTCGGTCTACTAATCTTGGACGTGATGCCTATATATGTATATGATCATTGCCTTGAATATTTTCATAATTTTTTACTTTGCTATCAGTTGCCCAACAGTAATTTGTTTACCCGTCGTATGCTATTTTCTCGAGAGAAGCCTCTAGTGAAAACTATGACCGCGGGGTCTATTTTCTATCATATTAAAACCAAAAATACCTTCTGCAATTTTCTTTTATTTATTTTATTTTGTGTTTTAGTTAGATCTATTTATCAAAACCTATACAATTTAATCTTTCTCTTGACTGTTGAGGAATTGACAACCCCTCTACGTGTTGGGTTGCGAGTATTTGTTGTTTGTGTGCAGATGTTGTTTACATAGTGTTGCTTGGTTCTTCTACTGAATTGATAGTCTTGGTTTCATAACTGAGGAAAATACTTATCTCTAATGTACTGCATTATCCCCTCCTCTTCAGGGAAATCCTAACACAGCTCACAAGTAGCAGGTACCTAGATCTATGTGCTTCTGGTGGCAAAGTCGACGAGGGAGACTACGAATCGGGCACCCCGACAATCGCGTCCATGGAAACGAATTCCTTTCCTCCCCGTCTCATCACAACTCCTCGTCAGTACTTGCCACCAGCCTCCTCGCCAGTGACTAACACGGACATCGTCGGGTTGATCCCCATCTAGGCAAACGAGACTAAGCATATTGACACGACTACCTGCCATTTATTTCTTATGCATATTGACACATATTTTTCACATAAAAATCGACAAGGACACACATCCCGAGCATTGATTTTTATGTGCCTCCTGAACACACGCGCGCGCGCGCGCACACACACACACATACACACACATGTACTTAGCAACTACTCCCTCTGTCCCATAATTGTCCCATAATATAAGAGTGTTTTTACACCTAAAAACGTTCTTATATTATGGGACAAAGGGAGTAGTAGTTACTACACTTGTTGGCTATTAGATTGAGTATACGTGACATGGAAAGATCATACAACCCTGCTGGCTATATGATGTTGCCATGTCATATATAGTCATCACTTATAGTCACCCACATAAGGTTAGCTATAATATTGGCTATAAGAATACTATTTTTTTCACCTTTTCTTTATCTTTTTCTTTATATTTATTGCATTTGCCTAGGAGTACGCATGTAGCTAGACTCTTACATGAGAGTCCACTTCCATCATTTTTTCATGTCTTTCTCTTTCACATAAGTAAAAATGCCATTGAAGCGATATAAGCTGATTATTGTACTTGTTCTAAGTCCACTATTGCTCCCCAACATTTGGGCTGAAAAGACACATATAGCCTTAGTCCCTGCTGCAACTCCAATCATTCATCGGTGCGTCAGTCCCTCCAAGTTGGCACCGACGTGACCAAAATGCAGTACCCAGCCTCTAACGTCCTGAACCATCGCGGGGGCAGGCCCGTCATTTCCAGCCTCCCAGTCGCCCATGGCTATATCATCCGCCCTCGTCATGGCCCTATCCCGTCCCTGTCCCAGCAGATGAACACACACACCCAGCGATAAACCTAAAAATTCATTTTTTGTTTTATTACAAAAGGATAAAAAAGAATAGACGAAAATAGAAACAAAAAGCGGTTGCGGGAGAGGATAAATCCCAGAACGGGGAGCGGAAAATAGTCGGAAAAAGATTAATCATTTCTTCCTGCTGTCCGCAGGGAGAGAAAAAGGGTAGTACGCTCGCCCCGTCCGTCCCTTATATTTTCCGGGGGGATCCATCTCCGTTCTGCTTGGGCGGCGTCTTCTGAGGCGCAGGCTTTCCCCCCCTCCGCTCTACCCCGGCGGCCGATTCGCGCCCCCCTCGCTCGACCCTCCAGGTGCGTCCCGTCCCGCCCCCCGTTTCCGCGCTGTTTTGGCGGATTTTCCCGTGATTTTTTCGTGTTGGGTAATGGTGATCTGTCGAATTAAGGGCAGATCTGGGCGGCGGGCGGGCTGGGACGGCGGGTTCTAGGGTTTGGGGCGCGTGGCTCGGGTGAATTGGTTGCGTGCGCGTGCCCGATTTGAGGGGAAAAGCGCGTTCTTTCAATGATTTCCAGGGAGGGATTTTTTTTTTCTTCGTCCTCCGGGAAGTTTAGTCCGCTGCTAATCATGCAACTGTTGACTTTCTACTCGATTCGCTTTCTCCGTTGATATATGCCTGCGAATTCTACCGCGTGTTGACTTCGTTCCATTTACTGCGGATTTTCTCGTCATGTCTGCTTATAATTATTCCCAAAGTGCCCAGAAACCAGAACGGGCAAATATATGTGTAGCTGGAAATATGCTGTGGTGCTAATGGAATGGAAATTGCGGAAGGCTTCCTAGATTTGCAGCAATTCCTGTTGTGTTTGGCAACTGCTCTTACCATTCTGACTTGTGTAGGAGGTTCTAGACGTGCTTGGCTGTTTGCTCCATGTGCAATTCGTTTCAGCGAGACCGTGCGTGGTTGCTGATGTTGTTGTTGGCATTCTGTTTACAGGTCAGGGAGGCTTCTCTCCTAGGAGAGGATCAATGTCCAATTATCACGACGATCACGTCGAAGACATGGAGGATGATTATGACATGGACGACCCCGCTGAGGACATGGTTGACGCCCACCACGAGCGAGGTTTAAGAGACTCCGATTCGGAGGATGACGAGTATGCCCATTCGGTATGTCCATCAGTTGTTATTTTGTATTGTTGTGATCGCTGCAATTGGAATTAGGTGTTACGTATAAATGCAGGTCTTGTTGTTTTATCAGAAGCTTGAGCATTTTTTCACTGATGCTAGATTCGCTTACGTAGTCCTCATGCTATTTGTCGTATACTAGATAGTAACATGGAGCACCTGACTCGGGCAGTGGTTTTTCATTCTCTTATCTGGAGAGGAATGGACAAACGACAATGATCTCATGCTTGGGGAGTGTTACGTAGTACGCATGCTGCTTGTCGTATGCTACATATTAACATGGAGCTTACCTGGATCAGTTATGTGAACATATAAATGACTTGATTGTAGCATTGATTGGCCATTCTCTTATTTAGAGGGGGATGAACAGAATGACAGCGGTCTTACGCTTGGGAGCGTTACGTTATCCTGATGCTGTTTGTCCTATACTACATATTAACATGGAGCAGACCTGGATAGGTTATATGAACATATAAATGATTTGCTTGTGGCATTGATTGGTCATTCTCTTATTTAGGGAGGGATGAACAAAACGACAACGGTCTCATGCTTGGGAGCGTGTATTATTTAGAGGGTTGTCTGGAGTGATGGAGCTTGTTGTTTTAGACGGTTGCACACTGTCACATGTCTTGTAGCGTTCATTCACCTACTCTTTTTATGTACACAGCTATCTGTTACAAGATTATGCCTCTCTTCTCATGATATCAACTTGCCATGCATGTGTAATATGCTTCCACTGTTCCGTTTATTCTGGCTTCCATTTCTAAACCACTAGTTTGTTTGAACTATCGACATAGGATAAATAAACCAGTTATTTCTCTTACCAATTTTCTAACTTTACTTGCCAACCTTGAACTTTACCAATAAGAGTTTACATATATGCGATTTGTTTCTGTTGTTTCTAATTTACCGTTGTTTTAACTACATAAACCATGCTGCAGTTCTCTAAATGTTTGTTCTTCCTTCTCTGTTTAGAATGATAAGATCCCAGATACTTCGGCAGCGGATGCAAGAAAAGGGAAAGACATCCAAGGAATACCATGGGAGAGGCTAGCTATCACAAGGGAAAACTACAGACAGACCAGATTAGAGCAGTACAAAAACTATGAGAACATTCCTAATTCTGGAGAAGCAGCAGCCAAGGTGTGTGCCTTGTAGAAAGTTCAGCAGCTTACGCAAAGTTTTCTGTCTGTTAACAGCTGACATGTTGTCTTGACACAGGAATGCAAACCGACTGTGAAAGGTGGAATGTATTATGAATTCAGACAAAATACTAGATCAGTAAAATCAACCATCCTACATTTTCAGGTGGGTTCATTCTGCCTCGCCACCCGTCCCCAGCACGCACACCATCACACATTATTGTGTTGCCAAATAATCATCAAATGCAATTGTTTGTGTATCTTTTCATTGGCACACCTTTCTTGATGCTCCATGATAAGATTATGATGTACTGATCACTAATGCAATCATATTCATATGTGCTAAGCTACTCTATTAGCCAACATCCAGTTTGATATTTTGTCTTCACAATCTTAGATGAACCATCTCCTTGAGTATATTGGAGTCAAAGAATAAAGCAGTTGCAAAATTGCTAAGCTTAACTCCATATTTGACTGTTATTTTGGTCCACTACTTCATGCTTGATTGCAAATTCTAACTTCTAGTTTGAAGAAAATTGCATCAATGCTTTTAGCTGTATTGGTATATATTAGTTTCTAAAGCTTGTAGTAATAACTTAAGTTGAATTAAACATTTTAGAGCATGAAATGCTTGCTTGAAAATTTAGAAGTTGTTTGCATGATGAAATGTATCCGTATATTAAAAAGAGAGGAAGGTGGTCCTTAACATAAGGACCTAGGCTGGTCCTTGTATCTTTGGGGTTAATTCAAGTTACATGGCTGTTTGGAGAACCTTTTACCATAGGGATTCAACTTGTTGAAAGGTGTCTGCAAGTCCTGATTATGTTTCTCTGCCTATAATCTGTGTAACCTAAACTGTTGCTGTGTTTGATCTAACCATTTGCATTTGGTCTCAGATTCTTAACTGATGTTTTTCCCATTCCTTGCACAATTTTGATTCTGTGACTTTCAAGAGCGTGAAACAATTGACATGATTTGTGCCTGCAGCTGAGAAATTTAGTATGGGCTACATCCAAGCATGACGTCTACCTAATGTCACATTACTCAGTGCTTCACTGGTCAGCGTTGAGTGGTGTGGACACTGAACTTATGAATGTCCAAGGTCATGTGGCACCAAGGGAGGTATGGTGCATGATTGTACTTCATAATCTGTCTCAATTTTTCACATCCTGTAGAGCTTGTCTCAGTCTTCTTTTAATGTTTGTGGATCTCTTATTTCAGAAGCACCCTGGAAGTCTATTAGAGGGTTTTTCTCAGACTCAAGTTAGTACCTTGGCAGTCAAGGACAATTTGCTGGTAGCTGGTGGATTTCAAGGGGAGCTAATCTGCAAGGTAGGTTGCCCAAAGTAACTTGAATCTTTTTGAATCTATATAAATCTGCTATCTCTGGCGTGGTGACAAACTTCCATTATTTGTGATGTCAATAACATTCGTTTACTGCATACTCACCTAGCTCCTTGCTCTTAGTGCACCATTGATTCTAACCACTAGACTAATAGCTAAAGGGATTGAGGATTTTATGGTGGGATGCTTGTGGTGGACCAATATAATCACTGATTACCTGGGTGGTTGGGACTGTACCTCAAAAGAGTCTGATATTGTTGGATTCAAAGTACTTGAGCCTGTTTCTTCAAGAGTAAAATCTATAAAAAGATCATGTTTGGTGTTCAATAAACTCTTTGCAAAAGAATAGTTCTTTTTTTCATTCTGAAAATTTTGCTGAAAATCACTAATTGATGACGACTAATTACTGTTTTTTTCATTTGCTATGATTTTGTGTGTGTGCTGAAATGTAATATTGATTTTTACCACTTCTGTTGATGTGGAATGCAGCACCTTGATCGAGAAGGAATAAGCTTTTGCTGTCGAACAACATATGATGATAATGCTATTACTAATGCAGTTGAGATATTCAATACTGCTAGGTAATGTGATGTCCCCATTATTAGGTTGTGACCTTGTTGAGTGTGTGTTCATGATAGTTCTTGTTTTCCTTCCAGTGGTGCTGTTCATTTCATGGCATCGAATAATGACTCCGGTGTAAGGGATTATGACATGGAGAGATTCCAGTTATGCAAGCACTTTCAGTTTGATTGGCCAGTGAATGTAAGTTCCTTTGTTTATTTCTACTACTTTTCTTGTGTTGCGAACCTGGAACACTAAATGTTTTTTACCTCTTGCTGCATGTGGTTATGATCTTGTGCTGTTGTTTCACTCAATATGCTTAGTTTTGGCATCTTGCTGTTATCGAACCTAGTAAAATTAGAATAGGAATTTTGTGTGTAAAAAGCAAAACAGGAGTGTATGAACTGATGGTGCCTTGGTTCAAGGGGAAAAAAAAGAACTGTTGCCACAGCTGACAAGATTATGATGTTTTGTACTTCTGTCTTCTGGATCTAGTTGATAATGAGAACTGGGAAGTATGGTTAGAACATGTCGAGCAGACTAGCCAAATTTGACCTTCTATCTCCATTTGGCTGGCCATCTAAATCCCCCCGCCCCCCTCCCCCTCTATATCTCCATTTGGCTGGTCATCTAAAAAGATTTTCCCCTCTATCTTCTACAACAGACCAGCCAAATTTCACCCTCCATATTATTACTCTCTCTCATGTATGTCAGTAATATCTCGTAACTAACAGTATACTCCCGCCGTTCCTAAATATTTGTCTTTCTAGAGATGTCAACAAGTGACTACATACTGAGCAAAATGAGTGAATCTACACTCTAAAATATGTCTATATACATCCGTATGTGATAGTCCCTTTGAAATCTCTAAAAAGATAACTATTTAGGAACGGAGGGAGTATTTGTCATGGCAACATTTCTAATGATTGTATTTATAATGGTGAGATAGATATATAACGGCTATGTTTTGAACTATCTTTCGGTGCAGCTTTGCAATTAGTGTATAGATTTTCATACGTCTTACCGATCCGCCAGTCATTCTTTTTTCCTGTCTAGGTTTAGGAAGCCGCAGCAAATTCTGTTCTCGGACATGAACAAACATTATATCAACGGCGGAAGTTATGAAAGCAAATTTATGCCACTGAATACTAAAATGGAGAGGAATATCGAGCAGCATTCATGAATCAACCATTATAGCAACACCAGTCACTCTTTATCTAGCAGCATTCATGAATCAACCACAGCTGCAAATAATGTATTGGAAATTTGGAATCAAACAAGCACGATTCGTTGCTGAGCCCATCAGCCCATGCGTACAGAGAACTCAAGCACACATCTCTCATGACACCCACAATCCCCATTGATCTGTCCTCTGTGGCTTGTGTGACC